>NC_058106.1:40092849-40255349 GCF_914725855.1 Thunnus albacares
ACACACACTAACACACACTAACACACACTAACACACACACACTAACACACACTAACACACACTAACACACACACACTAACACACACTAACACACACACACACATTCCTCCCCCTCCAAACCTCAACAAAAAGGAGGTCGGCGGTCGGCTCCTTTGTGGCGCCCAAACACACATCAATACACACTTCAAAGCTTCTCACTAGCAGCTTGAGGCCGATGTCGTCCTCTGACCTCGTCTCTGTTTTATTATCAGACTGTTCAGACTCAACTGATCATTTAACAACTAAATACAGACAGCAGCATGTACAACAGTAGAAAGACTGTTTGCAAAGAGCTCGAGAGGAATAAAAGGCTCAACAATGCAAAACATTTGTTATCAAAGTACATTTACTCAAGTTCAGTTTAGAGGTACTTGTACTTTACTTGAGTATTTCCATGTGATGCTACTTTCTACATTTCAGAGGGAAATATTGTACTTTCTACTCCACTACATTTATTTGACAGCTTTAGTTACTTTTCAGATGAAGATTTGACACAATGGATAATATAACAAGCTTTTAAAATACAACACATTGTTAAAGATGAAACCAGTGGTTTCCAACCTTTTTGTCTTTTGACGTCTTACAAAAAGCAGTGTGTAGTCGGGGTCACATTTCACATGTCTATGAGTTGTTAACAGCTCCACCAAATAGTGATTTTTCCCTCTAAACTTCTCACATGCTTTCATTTCAATAAATGTTCAAATGATCCAATATTTCAGCAAAAATCAAAGATTAGAGAAAAAAGTCCAAAAACTGAAAACAGATTTGTGTATCAGAACTTTGTTTTTTCTTCTTTCCTCTCCCATTAATCATCTCACCACCCCTCAGATTTATCTGCTGACCCTTTGGAGGGGCCCGACCCCTAGGTTGGGAACCACTGGACTAAACTAGCTAACTGTATATAAAGTAGTGTAAACTAGCTCCACCTCCAGCAGCTACAACAGTAACATGCTGCTCTAACACTGATGCTTCACTATTAATAATCTAATGATGTCATATATAATAATATATCAGTCAGAGGGACCAAACCACTACTTTTACTGCAATACTTTAACTACATCAAGCTCATAATACTTATGTACTTTTACTGCAATACTTTAACTACATCAAGCTCATAATACTTATGTACTTTTACTGCAATACTTTAACTACATCAAGCTCATAATACTTATGTACTTTTACTGCAATACTTTAACTACATCAAGCTCATAATACTTATGTACTTTTACTGTAGGAGGATTTTTCATGCAGCAGTTTTACTTGTATTGGAGTATTTTTATACATTGCTGTATTGGGACTTTTACTGCAGTAAAGTATCTGAGTACTTCTTCCACCTCTGGGTATCAGACAGACTGGGAATGATCCAGTAACTCAGTGGAGGTGTTGACTACATGTGTGTCGTCACCTGACTGTTCTCCTTTGACTTCCACCTGTTTGGTTTTGTTGGTCTTTAGTTTCATTTCTCTTGTAAGTTTGTACATTAAACCTGTTTTTAGTTACAGCTCATGTGGTCTCTCCTCCTGTGTCCAGTCTTGAGCTGGTTTGGATAAATTGAGGACTCGTCCAGGACCAAATGACCCATGTTCATATGTCATTTAGCCTTTCCAGTAATTTGTCCCTCTTTTGTTTTTTGCTTCCTGCTGGGAGGTATCCAGTCCTAAGACCAGACCACACTGAGACAGTTTAATATGTCTTGTAAATGTGAACCTGCCGTTTGATAAGAGCCTCTCTGATATCCGCTGTGCTCATTATGGCAAAAACATGAACGTGTATCAGCGGAGAGACGAGTCCGGAGCTTCTGATGGAACCTGCTGCTCCACATGTTAATCATGTAAACAGATAAACTAGCTGCTGATGCTTCTGCTCCCTATAAGACTCTTTATTTAGATCTTCATCAGTTTCCACAGCGGTCTTCATACGTTCCACAAAACAACAATTTATAATCTCACTGATCAACAAGTCAAACATAAAGATCAGAAAATAAGTGAAATAACTCCACATATGAACCTCACAGTAAAAACTGTAATAAAATAGAAAAATAGAAGCAAAAACAAAGAAAATATTCAGGATGAACCTCGAGGTGAAATTCATAAATACAAATGACTTAAGATGATAAAATGATGATTTCAATGAACTATCAGAGAATAAATACTGAACACAAACTGAAGTTTATCATCATTTCCTTCAAGAGAGGGTCAAACTGCTGCTGGAGGTTAAAGGTCAGAGGTGAACCTGAGTGATGATGTCACATGTTGACCCTCTCTCTCTCTCTCTCTCTCTGCAGGCGTATGGCTGGGCGTTGGAGGGAATGCGACACCTAGCCGGTATCAGTATGGAGGACTGCACGCTGCCAGACAAATGCCAGGCTGTGATTGGCTGCCTGGAGGACTACCACCGCCAGCACCCGCCAATCCCAGACGCCCACTTTCAGGAGATGAAGGCGGCGGCGGGCGAGCTGCGGGGCGAGCGAGGCCTCCGTCAGTGGAGCTTCGCCTGGTCCAAGTGTCAGGAGACCAAGAAGATGTTTGACAGGAAGATGGAGGCGGCGTTAAGGACTCGAGACTCCGCCCACAGGAGGCGCTCTGACTCCACCCAGAGCAGAAGCTCCGCCTCCCTCAGCAGGAAGACGCTGTCAGGACTGTGGGGGGGCCGGGAGACCTCCTCCAGCCCCCCCGAGGACAGCGTCACCTCCTCACCCACCTCCTCCTCCTCCCTCCTCACCCCGCAGCACACCCCGCTCCTCCAGCGTCTGTTCCGCAGCGTCTCCTCAGACGAGGCTTCAGACCGGGTGGATCTCTGCTCCTCCAGTCCCAGCCTGCCCCGCCTCAACTCCTCCGCCAGCCTCGCCCCCTCCTCCCCCTGCTCCTCCTCCTCCTCCTGCTCCTCCTTCTCCTCCAGCAGACGTCAGCAGCTGAGGAAGACCCAGAGCTTCGACTGTCCCTCCACCCCCGAGGTGTCCCGGTACGGACCGTGTCCTCGCGCCCTCAGTGAGCCGGTGCGCCGAGGAAACACCGGCGTGTTCATCCGCGGTCTGGAGGTCAGCAGCTCCGAGGCGGCCGACCACACACTCTGCCCCAGAACGGCTGCTCACGGCTGGGCGGGACAGGGGCTACGCAGCCCCGGGACACCAGGAACCCCCAGGACCACCGGCAGCCCCGCAGCAGACCCTCGACCCAGAGGAAGGTGGGTAACGAACCTGAGGGGGGTTAGTAAGACGGGTATCCAGCAGGGCTCCACATTATCAAGAAAAGACAACATTATAAAGTAATTACAGAATGTAGATGTTACTTTAGATTTCAGCTTTGACTTTGAACAGTCAGAAGTTTCTGCTCTGAGGTTTAAAGAGACGAAGGAGACAAACATTAGTTGGTTAGTTGATGTCTGTAAAGCTCGTCATGTGTGGTCTCTGCAGTAAGCTGCGACACATCGTGGAGGAGATGGTGACCACGGAGCGAGAGTACGTTCGCTCTCTGCGTTACATCATCCATCACTACTTCCCAGAGATGGACCGAGCCGACCTGCCTCAGGACCTGAGGGGGAAACGCTCCGTCGTCTTCGGGAACCTCGAGAAACTTCTGGACTTCCACAGTCAGTTCTTCCTGAGAGAGCTGGAGGCCTGCTGGAAACACCCGCTGAGAGCGCCGCACTGCTTCCTGAGACACGTACGATACGCTAACACACACACATGCTAACACACACATGCTAACACACACACACGTTAACACACACACACTAACACACACATGCTAACACACACACGGTAACACACACACACTCACACACACACACACGCTAACGCACTTGCTAACACACACACGCTAACACACACACACGTTAACACACACACTAACACACACATGCTAACACACACACGCTAACAAACACATGCTAACACACACACAGTAACACGCACACACACGCTAACACACACACACATGCTAACACACACACAAGCTAACACACGCATGCTAACACACACATGCTAACACACACACTAACACACACATGCTAACACACACACAAGCTAACACACGCATGCTAACACGCACACGCTTTGTTTATGTATCAGCTGCACAGTTTTTCTTCTAAACATTTAACCCTCAAACACCAATGATGTCAATAATAATAATAAAAATAATAATAATAATAATGATACTTTTGTTTATAGAGCATTTTTTATTAAGAATCAATGTTTGTCTCTAAACAGCAGGAGCAGTTCAGTCTCTACGCTCTGTACAGCAAAAACAAACCAAAGTCCGACTCTCTGCTGGCCAACCACGGACACTCCTTCTTCAGGGTGAGACCTCTGACCTCTGACCTCTGAGTGTGGGCTGTTCTCCATATACTTTCATTCTTGACTCAATACAACCAACTGAAACTGACCCTCCTCCTCTTCCTCCTCCTCTTCCTCTTCCTCCTCCTTCTCCTCCTCCTCCTCCTCCTCCTCTCTCCTCCTCTCCTCTCCTCCTCTCTCCTCCTCTCCTCCTCCTTCTCCTCTTCCTCTCTCTCCTCCTCCTCTTCCTCCTCTTCCTCATCCTCTTCCTCCTCCTTCTCCTCTTCCTCTCTCTCCTCCTCCTCTTCCTCCTCCCCCCCCCGTAGAGGAAGCAGGTGGAGTTGGGGGATAAGATGGATTTGTCTTCGTACCTGTTGAAGCCTGTCCAGAGGATGAGTAAATACGCTCTGCTGCTCACTGACCTCATGAAGGAGGTGGGCGTGGCCCAGGAGGCGGAGCTCGTGGCGCTGCAGGCCGCCACCAACATGGTCAAGTTCCAGCTTCGCCACGGCAACGACCTGCTGGCAATGGACGCCATCCGTAACTGTGATGTAAGTGTAACAGAAACAACAATAAGTTAACAGAAAAGAATCATTTATTGATCAAAGACGATCAGTTACGTCTTGTGAGGATTTTATTCATTTGAACTGTTTTTATATCTTTATGTTTTGGACGGTTAGTCGAACAAAACAAGACATTTAACACATAAACTGATCTTTAAGGAAACTGCAACAGACATTTTCACTGTTTTCACGTGTTACAGACCAACTGATTAATGTATTAATCACTAAAATACCAAATTAATAGATAATAAAAACAGTCATTAGTTGACTGACGTCTTCGTCTCTAACAGGAAACAGTTTATTTATTGTAAACACAACACACACTGTTAAACTTTGAAGATTAGGTTGTTCAGCTTCTTCCAAAGCTGCCACAGTAATAATAATAATAATAATGATAGTAATAGTAATAATAATAATAATAATAATAATAATAATAATAATAATAATAACGTTTATTTATATATCAAAAACAGAAACTACAAATGTAACAAGGTGTCAGCAGCTGTGGGATTCCTCAGGTCTGTTTTCTCAGTAGCATCATGTTTGTTTACTTGTTGACACTCAGATTTACCTGCAAACAACAAACAAACTGAACATTTAGAGTTTGACTTTCAAGAATTAATTAAATCCAAATCATGTTATTGATCCTCATAAACCTGCAGCTAAAAACCTGGAGTGATTTTCATCATTTTCTTTGGATCAGCTGGTCAACATGATGGAGCCTCTGAGCTTCCTGCTGCTGAGAAATGTTTCTGATGGGAAGTTTTCTCTTTCCTTCCTTCAGAGGAGTTTATTACATGTTACTGTAGACTAACGTGACCAAACTCTTCATGATGAAGGATCATGTGACCCAGTGCAGCGCTGTGACTCACTGACGTGTTTTTAATCAGATATATCAGCTTTGATACAAACACAGTACTGGTCAGTAGATCAGTTGATTGCTGGTTTGGATCCAAACATGAAGACAAATATAGAAAATCAGCAGATTGATCCTTTAATGTGTCGTTTTCAGCTCCACTGTTGCCTGCATGTTGTGTTTTTTTATGTTCAGGATGATGGAGAGAAAACACAAACCTGTACTGACTCTAAGGTAGACAAAAAAACAACAACAGGAAAGCTTCACATTCATAACTCATAACATGATTCCTTTAAAGTTATGACTGTGTTGCGTCAACATTCTGTTATTGACAGAAAACTGTTTCCCATCCAGTGAGGAACAGAATCTCATTTTATCTCCAAAGTCAAGTCAGTTTATTTGTACAGTCAAACATCTGAAGCATTAATAGATCTGCTGGTTTCTGACTAATGTACAGTATCATGTTCTACTGCACTGACCTGTTGTGTTTTACTGGATATGTCTTGTTATGTGCAGAACCACTGCACTGTCTCGCCTATGACATATGGTTTTGTCCTTGTATTGTATTGTGTTGTGTTGTATTGTGTTGTATTGTATTGTCATGTGTTGCTTGATTGCTCAAGACAACTTTCCTTCATAACATTAAAGTTTTTCTCATCTCATCACAAATGAACCTCAGGAGGTTTTACAGTCTGTACAGCAACACGTCGTCTCTCCTCAGACCCTCGAATCAAATAAGGAAAAACTCCCTAAACAACAATTTAACAGGTAATAAATGTCAGAAAGCTCAGGAAGAAGAACAGAGGAGGACCCTTCTGCAGGACGGACAGACAGGAAGTAGATGTTGTTTGTACAGAATAGAAGAAGAAAACAAAACGACAGAAAACAACATGAACAAACAGTGATTCTGTGTCTCCGTGTTTCTCTGCAGGTGAACCTGAAGGAGCAGGGTCAGCTGATCCGGCAGGACGAGTTCACTGTCTGGACGGGGAGGAGGAAATGTCAGCGTCACGTCTTCCTGTTCGAGGAGCTCGTTCTCTTCAGTAAACCTAAGAAGATGGAGGGCGGGCTGGACGTGTTCATCTACAAACACTCCTTCAAGGTAAACACGGCGGCCACAAGTCCACAAACATCGGACACAATCAGACTGTGAGACATTAAAGTGGTGTTTGTGGTCCAGACAGCAGATGTGGGTCTGACGGAGTCGACGGGAGACAACGGGCTGCGCTTTGAGATCTGGTTCAGAAGGAGGACGACTAAGAATCAGACCTTCATCCTCCAGGCCGCCGCCGCAGACATCAAACACGCCTGGACGAGCGACATCGCCCGCATCCTGTGGACCCAGGCGACCAGGAACAAAGGTACAGACAGACAGGCAGCTCCTGTCTGCTGCTCTTCATCCTCTCCTCTTCGTCCTCGGTGATCATTGGCTGACTCTTGTTGTGTGTTCAGAGATGCGTCTGAAGGAGATGGTCTCCATGGGAGTCGGAAACAAACCGTTCCTGGACATCCAGCCGAGCGACGCGGCCATCAGCGACCGAGCTGTTCACTACATCATGAAGAGCAGAGGTAACCAACACCAACACCAACACCTCTACCAGCTCACATCAGGACGCTGTCAATCGTTGTTATTGATCAGTTAACTTGTTAATCAATATGTTGCTGTGATCAGCAGTTCAGTTCACCTGGAAGCTGAAACCAACCAGTGAGAAATATTAATATATATAATTTAATCAATCTATAAGTCAATAAAATAGTTATTGATTATTCTTTAGATCATCAAAAACTGAATAATGAACTGACGATGATTAGTTATGTGAAGGTGGGATCAATAACGTGTGTGTGTGTGTGTGTGTGTGTGTGTGTGTGTGTGTGTGTGTGTGTGTGTGTGTGTGTGTGTGTTCAGGTGCCAGAACGCGGGCGTCCATCGCCGTCTCCGTGTTCGACCACTCGAACCCTTTTAAACGTGGAACGGTGACCTCTGACCCTTCTTCATCAGGACCCTCCTCCTCCAGCCTGCTGGGACCGCTCAACCTGCACATGTACAGGTAACACACACACACACACACACTAAACTACACACACACACACACACACACACACACAGTAACACACACACACTAAACTACACACACACACAGTAACACACACACACACACACACAGTAACACGCACACACACTAAACTACACGCACACACACTAAACTACACACACACACACACAGTAACACGCACACACACTAAACTACACACACACACACACACACAGTAACACGCACACACACTAAACTACACACACACACTAAACTACACACACACACACTAAACTACACACACACACACTAAACTACACACACACACTAAACTACACACACACACACTAAACTACACACACACAGTAACACGCACACACACTAAACTACACACACATACACACAGTAACACACACACTCACACACACAGTAACACACACACACACTAAACTACACACACACACACACACAGTAACCCACACACACACACACTAAACTACACACACACACACACACACAGTAACCCACACACACACACACACACACACTAAACTACACACACACACACACAGTAACACACACACACACACACACACACACACTAAACTACACACACACAGTAACACACACACACAGTAACACACACACACAGTAACACACACACACAGTAACACACACACACACAGCTACAGGAAACACCTCCTCATCATCAATAAGTGACTGTTTTCTCCTCCTCCAGTCAAGCCCTGCCCTCCTCCTCCTCCTCCTCTGCTGCTGAAGGCTCCTTCATCACGTCGTGTATTGAGGAAGACGAGCAGGAGCATGAGACGGGCAGTCAGCCCTCTATGAGTACGTTCACACACCCTCACAGTTTGTTTTCTGGATGAACTTGATGGTTTAACAGCAGGATGTTTTTCTCTCGCAGCTACAGAGAGTTCAGACTCTTCGTCTCGTTGTCTCTCCGGCTCCACCGGCTCCGACAGCGGCTGCGTCTCCTCTCACCTGCAGGAGGCGCTGCCCGAGGAGTCCGGCCCCCCCGGCCAGCCCTCCTGCTCCTCCTCATCCTCCTCTTCCTCCAACAAACAGCACCTCAACAGCCAGTACATTTCACCTGTGAGTTTACTGCTGTCACCTGCGTCTGCTTTACCTGCACTGAGCTCAAAACAGACGCATCAGTACTCAGCTCATGTATATTCTAAGACAGTGGTGGGCAAACAGCGGCCTGTTGGCCAAATCTGGCCCCATGAAATATTTGGGCCCATGATGGAAGTTTGGACTTTCATAGTTTACATCAAAACAAATCTACTGTAGATAGAACAAATACAAGGTGCCTGTAAATCCCAGTTACTGTGATAGAATAATGTAACGCAGCCTCCTGCTGTCAGCAGAGAGAAGAAACTCTGATCACATGATCTCTCTTCCTGTCCATCCTCAGAAAGCGTCTCCAGTCATCGGCCCGGCCACCATCGTGTGAGTCAGCTGACCTGATGGACCGGACTGTAAGTGAACTCATCGCTCTGTAACATCCTCCTCCTGCCACAGCTGTGTGTCTCAGTCCAAACAGTCCCGACATCACTGCAGCAGCTGCTGAGCTCATCAGGAGAAACTTTATCACTAGTTACTGCAGATCAACACTGCACAGATGTGATGTCAGAGCTCAGAATAAAATATCGTTATAACTGTTGAATGAGTTTCATCGAAGTTTGTTTCAGTCATTTCTACCCAGAGGAACAATCAATCCTGATAACTGTTGTTTCCTCTTCATCGGAGTTTCAGCTCAGAAAATGAGACCAAATTCAAATCAGTGTCAGCTGGACTTTGATGCTAACATAGCATGCTAACATGCTAAAATGAATAACATTAAAAGCTTAAAGTTACTTTAGTGCAGCTGTTTTGATTTAGGTAACAAGATGAGTTTTCCTCTGGCGCCACCATCAGGACAAGTTTAACACTTACCTCACTGAAACTAACAGAAACGTCATATTTCCATCATGTTTTCCATTGTTCAAACTCACAAATAAGATTACTGATCAATCATTAATAAAAGAAAACAAAGTTGAAAAATAATGATTCTCAAATTCAAATGATCATTGCTGTTCAATGTAAATACATTTATTGTGTTAAAACATATAAAGGAAAATAGTGGATATAGAAAAATACATCAACAGTGAACATGGGAGAAAGTCATCATATATCTTGTGTATCTTCATGTGTTTATAAAGTATCTCCATTATATATTAATGTAATATATTCTATTATGTTCTCTGTGTCTGCAGGTTCGTCTCCTTCCTGCTGCAGTTTGGAGTTTTCCGACCGTTTGAATCAGACACTGAAGGCAGCGTTTAAACAGCACTGTTACACTAAAAAAACACTTATATTTTGTATGATTTTTGAAAGCAGCTGTGTTTAAAATATTGTTTTATTTATGTTGTTCTGCTGCAGTGCAGGTACGTAGAGTCTGTAAATAATGACTGTTAGTTTCTAACGTTGTTGTCGTCTGTAGTTTGACTCCTCACAGCTGCTGTTGTTGTTGTTTATGTTGTTTGTTTGTGGTGCTGATCCAGAGTCAGTCTGCCAGCAGCTCGTCCAGTCTGTGAGGAGGACAGGTTTGTGTCTGAGCTGGTCCAGGATCAGCTGGACTAACTGTACATGTGTGTAAATATCTGTAAACCCACAGCCGAGCGTCTGCTGTCACTTTTCTTACTTGAATAATAAACATGAGTTTGTTCAAAACTGATCAAAGTTTCAGTCTGAAGTTTATCAAGAGATTCATCTGTTACTGCAGTAAAAGTACATAAGTATTATGAGCTTGATGTAGTTAAAGTATTGCAGTAAAAGTACATAAGTATTATGAGCTTGATGCAGTTAAAGTATTGCAGTAAAAGTACATAAGTATTATGAGCTTGATGTAGTTAAAGTATTGCAGTAAAAGTAGTGGTTTGGTCCCTCTGACTGATATATTATTATATATGACATCATTAGATTATTAATAGTGAAGCATCAGTGTTAGAGCAGCATGTTACTGTTGTAGCTGCTGGAGGTGGAGCTAGTTTACACTACTTTATATACAGTTAGCTAGTTTAGTCCAGTGGTTCCCAATCTAGGGGTCTGGTCCCTCCAAAGGGTCAGCAGATAAATCTGAGGGGTCGTGAGATGATTAATGGGAGAGGAAAGAAGAAAAAACAAAGTTCTGATACACAAATCTGTTTTCAGTTTTTGGACTTTTTCTCTAATCTTTGATTTTTGCTGAAATATTGGATCATTTGAACATTTATTGAAATAAAAGCATGTGAGAAGTTTAGAGGGAAAAATCACTATTTGGTGGAGCTGTTAACAACTCATAGACATGTGAAATGTGACCCCAACTACACACTGCTTTTTGTAAGACGTCAAAAGCCAAAAAGGTTGGAAACCACTGGTTTCATCTTTAACAATGTGTTGTATTTTAAAAGCTTGTTATTTATATTATATTATAAATGAGGACGCTTTCAATAATAATGCCATGAATAGTTTTTAATGATGATGATATGATAAAATACATGTGAGAACAACAAAAACACTCTGGGCTTCCACAGCTGGACAGATGTTATTTTATTAAAACATGAATAGAGCTGCAAGCTGCTCATTGGATCCTGACAGTAACAACAGCAGAGTCAACTGAGACAAATCAATGAATCATGTAGAAGGAAAAATAATTGAGTGTTTGAGTCTGAGACAGATCTGCTTCACAGTGCAGAGTGTGTTTGATGTTGGATTTCAGCAGCTGATCTGCAGTCAGCAGAGTTTCTGTACACAGGAGAGACTCTTCCTCCTACAGAGGACACATAGACACTGACGAACCAGGTGACCAGAGCCCAAACCCAAACCCAGCATACAGAGGCTGAGTGAATGTGGTGTTGAAGGTGTGGAGGTGGATCAGTGTGTCAGAGGAGACTCTGTAGAAGGACAGAGTGCCAGCAGGACAGTCCACATACACTGCTACTCTGTTAGAGACGGAGGAAGAGGAGGAGGAGGAGGAGATGGATGTTACTGTCTTATTGTGACAGACAGAGTAAACAGCACCATCAGAGCAGTACAGACTCCAGGACTGATCATTCCTTCCAAACAAACAGGCATCATTGTGTTCTCTCGTTCTGATTCCTCTGTAAGTCACTGATATATAAACGTCTCCTTTCCACTCAACTTCCCAGTAACAGCGACCAGTCAGATCATTTCTACACAGCTGCTGAGGCCAGACATCAAATCTGTCTGGATGATCAGGATATGACTGATCCTCCTCCACATATGTCACCTTCCTGTTGTTGTCAGACAGTTTGAGTTTTGTGTTTGTTGTGTTTGTGTCCAGTTCCAGTTCACAGGCATCTGATGGAGAGAACAAGACACAATACAGCTGCAGTTTATCATCTGTTGATTTATTAACAACTTTACTGACAATCACTGAAATTAAACCATTCAAACTTAAACCATCTCCGTGACAACTGAGACACTCCATCCACTGAGGAAGGCCATGAGATGTGACTGAAAGCTTTGGAGATACAGAGTAAGTGGACCTTTTGATGAGAATTTTTTTTTGCCAAATTCAAAGTTAAACTTCATTCCAGCTGCGTCTGTGAAGGTCTTTGCACATCAAGTCTGTTATTTTAATCTCAAACTGTCTGTTAGAAACAGATTTTTGTCCAAATGCTCCAAACAGCTGAAGTCAGTATGAATGAATGAACTGCAGGAGAGACATGAGTGACGTTTTGGAGCAGGTAGCGCCACCATATTGCCATTTATAAAACATTTCTCTTTTAACTCCTGAACTGTGACAAACAGAAGGAAATTTCTGTTTCATGGATTCATTGGTTCAAGATAAATGTCAAGTTAGGCTGAAACAGATTTTCCATCATTTTGAACTTTTTTCACTTCTTTTACATATTTCATCCAGTTCTTCTCAAAGTTCTCATGAATCAAACTGAAAACACACTCACACTTCCTCAGCCCAGGTTTCAGTGTCTGCGGTCCACCATGGTCCATCCTGGAGGAAGAGACAAAGTCACAGTCAACTTCATACACCTTCACTCATATCCACCATTAAACATAAACCAGAGTCCCTCAGTTAGTCAGAGTGCCCACCTGTCTGTCCATACCTGAGAGTGTCCACCTATCTGTTCATACCTGAGAATGTCCACTTGTCTGTCCATACCTGAGAGTCTCCACCTGTCTGTCCATACCTGAGAAACTCCACCTGTCTGTCCATACCTGAGAATGTCCACCTGTCTGTCCATACCTGAGAATGTCCACCTGTCCATACCTGAGAAACTCCACCTGTCTGTCCATACCTGAGAATGTCCACCTGTCTGTCCATCGTCCATACCTGTGAGTGTCCATCTGTCTGTTCATACCTGCGAATGTCCACCAGTCTGTCCATCGTCCATACCTGTGAGTGTCCATCTGTCTGTTCATACCTGCGAATGTCCACCTGTCTGTCCATACCTGACAATGTCCAGTCTCCAGTGTGAATCCTCCAGTCCAGCCAACAGCAGCCTCTCTCCTGACTCTCCTGGATGATTGTAGCTCACATCCAGCTCTCTCAGATGGGAGGGGTTGGATCTCAGAGCTGAGGCCAGAGAAGCACAGCCTTCCTCTGTGATCAGACATCCTGACAGACTGAACACACACAACAATTGCTTGAATGAGCCTTAAAAGGTTCTCAACTCAATAAACAGTATTTTGTCCTTCAGGCCTTTATGTTTGTTGTGTGTGTTACACTCGGTGCCCCCTGCTGTATGTTGGTGTCACACAGATACATTTTAGGTTAGTAGGAGGAGATGTTCCCGCTGGAGGCTGCAATTGCTGAAGCTCAGGATTTAATCTGATACCATTCTGTTTTTGCTTTGGCAGAAGAAAAGCCTTTGAAGTTAAATATTGTTCAACAGCATATCTAAAGATAGTGAGAAGATTTAATAGAAATTTACTGATGTTTCATGTTAGTTAATATTTTTCATTCCATTGACGTTCACTGTGTGATTGCAGTAATTTAATTAGCCAATATAGTGTCTTCCATCATATTTCTGATTTCATTTCATTCACTGGTTAAACATATAATTTGTAGTACTTTTCTAAGTTGTAAAGAAGATCATGTGCATGTGTGAATCATGTGTTACTGAGCAGCAGATCTGCTTTGTATGTTCACCTGCATGTAGAGGATATGACAGTAATTCTATGTTGTATATTTTCTGTTATTATTTCCATTATACTAGATTTTCATGACATTGAGTCCTCAATGAAGATTAAATGACAGAAATATATATCCTGACTCACGTTGATGTGAAAGAAGTTTTACTTACTGTACTTTACTTACTGATATTACAACACTTCAGCTCAGACTGTACACAAAATCCTTTTAGTATCAAAAACTCTTCATGTAAACTGTAAACTGGGCGAAAGCCAAAATATTACTTTATATACACAGTAATAAAAATGACCTGAGAGTTTCCAGTCTGCAGTGTGGACTGTCCAGTCCAGCAGACAGCAGCTTCACTCCTTTATCCAGCAGGTTGTTGTTACTCATATCCAGTTCTCTCAGACTAGAGGACTTGGAGCCGAGAACTGAGGACAGAGCTTCACAGCTTCTCTCTGAGAGATTACAGCCACTCAGCCTGAAGAAAAATCATCAGAACAAAAGAAAACATTTGCAAACATTAGTTTTCCTATTTGAGCAAAGATTAAACTACATTAATAGTTATGTGTGCATGTACAGAGCTTTGTTGGAGGCTTTGACCACTGGCAGCAGCCTCAGAAGAGCCTCCTCTGAAGCAGCATATTTCTTCAGGTCAAACATGTCCAGATGTTTTTCTGATGACAGTAAGATGAAGACCAGAGCTGACCACTGAGCAGGAGACAGTTTATCTGTGGAGAGACTTCCTGAACTCAGGTACTGTTGGATCTCCTCCACTAGAGAACAATCATTCAGTTCATTCAGACAGTGGAACAGATTGATGCTACTCTCTGCAGACTGATTCTCACTGATCTTCTTCTTGATGTACTTGACTGTTTTCTGATTGGTATGTGAGCTACTTCCTGTCTGTGTCAGCAGACCTCGTAAGAGAGTCTGATTGGTCTGCAGTGAAAGACCCAGGAGGAAGCGGAGGAACAAGTCCAGGTGTCCATGTGGACTCTTTAAGGCCACATCCACAGCACTCTGGTAGAAACATGTTGATTTCCCTCTGAACACTTCAGACCAACAGGATGTTGTTTGTTGTTCTGCCAGCAGATTGACTCCAGAGTTGATGAATATCAGATGGACATGAAGAGCAGCCAGAAACTCCTGAACACTCAGATGGACAAAGCAGAACACCTTGTCCTGGTACAGCCCTCTCTCCTCTTTGAAGACCTGTGTGAACACTCCTGAGTACACTGAGGCTGCTCTGATATCGATGCCACACTCTGTCAGGTCTGATTCATAGAAGATCAGGTTGCCTTTCTGCAGCTGCTCAAAAGCCAGTTTTCCCAGAGACTCAATCATTTTCCTGCTCTCTGGACTCCAGTGTGGATCTGTCTCAGCTCCTCTATCATACTTGACGTTCTTCAGTTTGGACTGAACCACCAGGAAGTGGATGTACATCTCAGTCAGGGTCTTGGGCAGCTCTCCTCCCTCTCTGCTTTTCAACACAACCTCCAGAACTGTAGCAGTGATCCAGCAGAAGACTGGCATGTGGCACATGATGTGGAGGCTTCGTGATGTCTTGATGTGGGAGATGATTCTTCTGGCCTGCTTCTTATCTCTGAATCTCTTCCTGAAGTATTTCTTCTTCTGTGGGTCAGTGAACCCTCTGACCTCTGTCACCATGCTGACACACTCAGGAGGGATCTGATTGGCTGCTGTAGGTCGTGTGGTTATCCAGAGGCGAGCAGAGGGAAGCAGTTTCCCCCTGATGAGGTTTGTCAGCAGCACATCCACTGAGGTGGACTCTGTAACATCAGTCAGGATCTCATTGTTGTGGAAGTCCAGAGGAAGTCGACACTCATCCAGACCGTCAAAGATGAACACAACCTGGAACTCTTCAAACCTGCAGATTCCTGCTTCTTTGGTTTCAGTAAAGAAGTCATGAACAAGTTCCACCAAGCTGTACTTTTTCTCTTTCAGCACATTCAGCTCTCTGAAAGTGAATGGAAATGTGAACTTAATGTCCTGGTTGGCTTTGTCTTCAGCCCAGTCCAGAGTGAACTTCTGTGTTAAGATTATTTTCCCAATGCCAGCCACTCCCTTTGTCATCACTGTTCTGATTGGTTCATCTCTTCCATGTGAGGCTTTAAAGATGTCTTCTTGTCTGATTGTTGTTTCTGGTCTGTCTGGTTTCCTAGATGCTGTTTCAATCTGTCTGACCTCATGTTCATCATTGACCTCTGCAGTCCCTCCCTCTGTGATGTAGAGCTCTGTGTAGATCTGATTCAGAAGGGTTGGGTTTCCTGCTTTAGCAATCCCCTCAAACACACACTGGAACTTCTCCCTCAGGTTAGACTTGAGTTTATGTTGACACTCTGCAGTAAGAGTTCCTGAATGAACAAACAACAAATGAAATCAGTGAACATGTAATTGTGTCTGTATAGTTTTTCCTCCTCCATCAGTTTTATTCAGCTCATCAGTGGAGGACAAACAGCCTCTGATCTGATGCAGATGTATGCAGCATATATACAGCAGAGTTTGAAATATAAACCTCTCTCATGTTGCCTCCATCATGTTAAAGCTGTTAAAATCTTCTTACTGTTCTGCAGACGGTCAGCCAGCTCCTCCTGCTTCATTCTCCTCAGGAAGTGCAGTGTGATCTTCAGAAATGCCTCTCTACTGCTCCTCCTCTGCTCTTCCTCCTCACTGTCCAACACCTCCTCATCCTCACTCTGACTCTCTAAGCATTCTGGGTAATCTGGACTCAGACCCCTCTGGACTTTCTTCAGCTCGTTCTTCACAAAAGTGACGATGTTCTCCTCCAGCAGCTGGAATAGAAAGATAAACTGAACATTTAATTTAAACTGGTAAAAACACAACATGTGATTCATCTGTCAGTCTGAAGGCCTGCTGGTCTAAACAGAGCGGCATGGACACTGTTAGGACCTGAATGGTACTTTAGTATTTCATCTTTGGTTGATGGAGTTAATATTAAAGGTGTGTTTGTACATGTACACACCATAAATATGGAGTCCAGGTGTATTTGATGCTGCTGTGCAGACTGATCGCTGGGAACCTCTGAGCTCTGCTGCTGAACTCTGTGGAGAAAACATCACATTTAAGGACATTTAATGACTCAAATCTGCACACAGCTTAGTAAAGCTAAAGACCCATAGATGCTCTTGTCAAACTGAATAATAATCAGTGAGAAAAGCATGAAGTTAATACCACATAAATGAAGAATTAATCATCAGTTTAAATCCCAGAAATTAATAGAAATCTTTCAGAACAGTGTGACTGATGAGTTCAAATTCCTCCAGTGATGAAAAGAGGATGGCAGGCGACTTGGTGATGAGTCAACAGAAGAAGAAGGAAGTGAGGATGTTCTACAGGAGTTCTATGGCTCAGTAACAATCTGTACCAACCTCAATAACTAAAGATGGAACTATAAACATCCCAGTTCAGCCTTCAGATGGATGAACACAACATCAAGCAGCTTTTACTCTGTACAGACTCTGTTAGAGGAGGTACAAGGTGATCCAGACATTGTTTTAAAAACTGTGCCTGGTGCTTTATGTGTTTTCAGAGATGTTATGGCATCAGCTTCCTCTTTTTGTATGTTTTCATCCATCCATTGTTTAGTATCATCTTTTAATTTTGTCAGAGTAAGATTTCCTGTAAATTATGAGAATAATCTCCATTTCCCATCTGATCCATACAGATCCTGTTAATAATTTTAAAAAGATTTCTGATTTGAATGAGGTCATTTAACATATTTTCCTCTTGATCTGTGAGAGAAAAAAGGAAAAGATCCTTTTTTCTTCATTTTCCACTTCCTGTTTTGTGTTGTTCGTTTCTTTGTGTTTTTTCTTTGTGTAGATGAAAGGAGGAGAGAAGAAGAAACAGAACTAAAGGTATGAAATGAAGCTGAGTCTTTCTGAGACTCTGAGTCTGAAAAATAATCAGCCGTCCAATCACAGCTTGGAGGCAGCGCCATGGGTGGAGCTTATCAACACCAGCAGAGGTGAAGTCAAACATGACAGACAGCCTTTCACAATAAAACAGTTTCCTGTGGGCTGAGGGACAGAACTACTGACTGTATGTTTAGTTCCATTTGTGAGACTGTTTGCAGTTTTAATGAGATGGATTGTGCTGCATGAAAGAACAGACAAGACAACAAACACTGAAATGTAAAACACCTTTTCACTTTGTTTTCTGTGTTCTGGTTTGATTTTAATGCAGCCTGAGAAACCTTCATTGTCTCTTTACCAAAAGTTTTTCATTAATTATGACACAATAAACACTTACATGAAAAGGAAACACGTATACATAACGTGCATTGTATCTCATTTTCTTTCTTTCTTTGATTTGTCTTTAATAAGACATTTTAGAATTTTTCTCATCTTCCATAAATATAAAACATTTTTGTGTCTAACAATCCTTTCTATCAATTATAAATCTGTTCAGTCAGTTTATCAATCCTGAGATCAATATTCTGACCTTTGCTCAGCAGGATCCATCTTTGAAGCTCCAGACAGACACATCCAAGTTAGCTGCTGCTCTGATTATTGGATGTGATGTTTTCAAAGTTACACACACATATTGATATAGTGACCATGTTAGTGTCTTATAACACTGAACTCTTTGACATGTGACTGTTGCACAGGTGGACACTGTGATGTCACTGCTGAAACAATATATTGATTCCTCTTCTCAGGAGAGTCAGATAATAATAAACTTCAGTTTCATATTCTTACCTTCCATCATCAGGTTGTACGTCTTCAAAGCTAATATGACGACCCATAGAGCAGTCACTCTTCATGGACACACAGCTGGGTTCAGGAGAGTCTGCTCTCTGCTGCTGCATCCTGATACAAACAAACAATTAACAAATCAAAGAGTTTAAAAACATGAATTTTGACTAGACTGTCAGCAGCTGAAGTTTTAGAAGCAGAATGAAAATCAGTAAGAAGACAGTGGATGAGAAACGTTCTCCTGTTCATCAACATGTCATCTGATGAAAGATGCTTCATCTTATCGATTAGTTGACTAATCAGTCATTGAGGTCTTTGTTAACACAGAAAGTTAGTAGTTCATTCTGAGTTATTGTGAGTTATTATTCAGTAGTTGAGTGTCAGATGTGACAGTGAGTGTGAATAGTGATGGTGGAGTGATGTGAGTGGAGAACAGTCATGGACAGTTAGAGATCCTCATCTCACCTCTGAGCTTCGGTCTGGCTGTCATGTTCCCCACACAGAGAGCTTTTAGAGGGAGGGACTCCCTCCTCTCTGTCCTCACACTGATCCATAGCAGAGAAACACCTTCACACAAACACAACAACAAGCTCATTCATTACAACAAGCTGCACATCACACAGATCTGCACTGCGGTCTGACGTCATGTCATTCTTCATTCCACCACCAGATGGAGCAAAAGTAAGAAATTATTTTAAAGATTTCCTCTGAGCTTCAATGTTTAAGAGCTTAGTTTGAGAATGTTCCAGTGACTTTACATTCACCATGATGGAGACACATTTCAGTTTAAATGGAGATGACCTGGTGGTGGAGTCAGCTACATGGAACAAGACATAAAAATACTCACCAGGTGAATTCAGATCCACATCAGTCACAGAGTCTTTGTACCTTCACCTGCAGAGGAAACACAGAGAGAAACTGCTGCTGATCCTCCTTCATCAATCTGAGGACGCTGTCAATCTATCAGTTTTCTCTGCAATAATCTGTAATACTTATTGCTGTTTTAGTCAGAAACGGCACTGAATTACTTCTATTACATTTATGTGTAACTCCAATAAATTTAACAGACAGTTGAATCTAATAGTCAGGTTAATGATGTAGTTTTGCATGATGTCCAATAGAGGGCATTGATCAGCTGTAGAAGGTTCAGTAATCAGCAGAGACAAAAAGGACAAAAAGCAGGAGGCAGAGTGACCGAAGAAGAAGAAATAGATTGAACTTGAACTGAATATTGATCAGATATGAACAGAAATTAAAGGACAATTTATTTCATTTGTCTTCAGTTTGGTATTTGGATGAGAGCTCGGAACAGAAGGACACATCTAAATTGATTGTTTATTTTATATTATCATTATATAACATTTTCTTCTTATTAAGCACATTTAAGTGAAACTGTGAAGGGTGAATTCATAATCTTTTTTGTTAAAGAGCTATTAAGTCATCAGTCTTATACAATGTAGATACTGGTGTTTTATTATTTCATCGGTTTCTAATCTATTTCATTATAACAAGTAGTTTCATAGACATCATATGTTTATTTTACTATATTTATGGTTATAGGTGTTACAGTTGTGTCTTTCAATCACAGATTATAAGAATCAGAATAAGCACAGAAATTTCCATGACTTATGTTGAATTAAATGAGCCTTGATGTTCAACATCATCTACAGTAAAGATTCAAACAGACAGAATAAGAGAATAAAATCTGTCTGACTCAACATAAATTATTATTGATTTATATACAGCAGAAAAAAGATGTTGCTGAGTTGAGGCATCACGGTTTAAACTCTATTCCAGAAACAGAGTTTACTGTGTTTTGATGACAGTGATTCACTTTGACATTTATATAGTGTGACATTTATTTTATATTGATATAGTATAAAGATACTGAATGAAAGGTTAGTTTATGTTGCTGCCGCTCTCAGTCTGGTTAAATAACTGAATATCATGAATGAAAAGATGATTTCAACAGTATTTCTGTGATCTTGTTTTAAAAGATTTCACAGTTTCTTATTATATGGCTTTTATTACCTGTTAATCACTAACTGTGTCACCTGTAAAACAAACTCTTTGTGCTGGACTCTGGACTGTGGATTATTGTTACTGTGGATTAGTTATTATATTAACTGTAATAATGTTTGTCAGTTTCAAGATGACTGGATGAGGTGACCCTTGATTCTGCACGAAACATCTCCAACAATTAAAAATTAATGGAACAAACAATTACTGGCTTCAAGAAACAGTTTTACATAAAAAAGGTTAAAACAGTTTGAATTAATTTTATGTAAAAGTACAAAACCACATTACTGTGTTGGTATAGTCAGTGTTGTGTTGAAAGCTAATAAAACTTTTCTTATTGATCAGATTGGTTTACTGTTATAGCATTGCTAGCTAATGATAGTGTTGCTAACGTAACTGCAAAAGCTTTTTACTATTTATGATCAATTAATTGACTGCAAAGCATCTATTGAAATAACAGTTTAACACCCAGTTTCAGTTGCCGGGCAGGTGTACCATTTGAAAATGATCCAAAAGATGAATCTAATTTTTATATTACATAGTACATATTATATTACATGTTCATACTCATATAACTATTTTATAGAATTAGCAGTCAGTGAAAGTTCTACATAATGCTAGCATAACACAGCTGGAACAATATGTGGTTCAGTAGTAATATTAATGTCAATGTACATTATTATCTCTCCAGCTGTGATTAAAGTGTCAGAAAAATACAACAATCCAGTAATAAATGTAAACTTTGTGAAACTTTTTAGGTTCATGGTGTTGATGTTCTGGACTGAATTTTATTGTGCAGGTTCTTCTAATATTATGTATTATTGGTTATGGGTGTAATATTTTCTATATTTTCATGTAAAATAGGTAGAAAAAACAATTTAGTCAGACAAAATAATAATTTAGACACTACAAAGTAAAGCCTGAACATGAACCCCATACTGTTAAACCAACCTTTGAATTTGTCCAAACAAGTCTCAACAGTTATTGCAGCAGTGTTTTATTGCATCACACAGGTGTTTCTATTTTTCTGGTCACTTCGTGTGTCTCACCAACAGGTTGAATTTCAGCTTTGGCAAAATGAAGTTTTTCTTATTTCTCCTGGCGTTTCATTCATTCCACCAGTGCAGCACATAAATCAACATAACACATCACTATAACCACCGTCTATACTGGTATCAGATCATTTTAACACCTGCTGACACAAACATGATGAAAACTGTTGGTTACGTTACCTTTAGATGCTGAAAATAATCTGAATGAAGCTGATGAGTGAAGATGAAATATATCAGCAGCTTTAACCAGGAAACCAACCAGAAGAAGAACAAACATGTAACTGACTGCAGGAGGTTTTTAAGGTCTCAGCTCTGTGTTTTCATCTGTAACCTGAAGTGATCTTTAAGGAAATCTGATCACAGAACAGCAGCTCTGAACTGGAACAAAGAATCTGAACAACTGAAGTCAAACATTAACAGACAGTTTGAATCTTTATCAGTTGTATCATAAAGTTTGATGGTAGTTTTATTATCTGTACCTTTTATATTCCGACAAGACAAAAAGTGGTAAGATAGCATTTACTGATGCGGTCTGATTTATCTGTGGAATATATCCAAAATATGTGAAAATGTGAGAAATGAGACAAATAAATGTACATTTCTGTCTTCATTATCAATATTCATTACTAACACATGTGTCCTCATAAACATACTGTCCTCATTAATGCTGCAAAACCACACTGTCCTCATACACACATTTGTTTTTTCTACACTGTGACTGAGGACAATGTGTGTAGTAGGACAGAATGTTAGTCAACAGTGTTTATGAGGACAGTATAATAATAATAATAATAATAATAATAATAATAATAATAATAATAATAATAATAATAATAATAATAATAATGATAATAATAAAGTTAAACCTTCAGGAGAAAGCAATGGTAAAATGATGTGTCTTAAGATTTCATTTGAAAGCGTCAACAGATTTAGAGTCACTCAGACTTCAGGAAAACTGTTCCAGAGTTTTGGGGTGTAATTAACAAAGGCTGCCTCTCAGAGCCTTTTAGTTCGGACCTCAGGAACTTTCAAGAGGTTTGAGTCAGAGGATCTAAGAGACCCAGCAGGCACATAAGTCTAAACCATGTCAGATAGATAAGATGGTCCATTCGGTGATTAAAAATCCAATAACAGAAAATTAATTGTGTGACTGACAGGTAACCATTGTAAAGATTTTAAAATTGGAGTGAAGTGGGCTCTCTGTCTGGTTTTTGTCAGAACACGAGCTGCTGCATTCTGTACGAGCTGTAACTGACCAACAGCTTTCTTACGGCCAGGACAAACATCATCTAGAGATTCAGCGTCTTGCCTGTTTTTTCTGTGTGACGCTCAGTTCTCAGCACAAATAGACAGTGAAAATTACCTGTTGATGGTCATATTGATATCATACCAGCACCATTACACCTGTCACTATAGTTTCAATGTCTATCTGTAGAATATGTCACAGACATGAAAAAAATATAAAGTGACACACGGAGCTTCTTCTCTCGACTCCTGTTCGCTTTCTGTGATATTAGTTCACACCAGGACTCCTGCTGGTTGTTTCACCTGCTTCCAGGTGGAGATTTGGTGTTGTTGTTTTCCCTAATTATTGTCAGTTTCCCTTCTGATAGTTAGTTTTTAATCAATATAATCAATAAAAAACCTGTCTTGTGTGGGGAGTATATGTGGATGACACAGAGGTATCCCCAACCAGACCCCACCATGCCTGTCAGAAAGAAATTTCACATACATTTCTGTATTCATCAATAAAAACACAGAGAGAAAAGAAAAGAGATAAAATTGAATTAGAACAACAGGTTAAAACAAGATAAAACAACCATCAGATTCAAAGTTAAACTTCAGGAGAAAGCAATGGTGAAAATATGTGTCTTAAGATTTCATTTGAAAGCGTCAACAGATTTAGAGTCATTCAGACTTCAGGAAAACTGTTTTTGGGTGTAATTAACAAAGGCTGCCTCTCAGAGCCTTTTAGTTCTGACCTCAGGAACTTTCAAGAGGTTTGAACCAGAGGATCTAAGAGACCCAGCAGGCACATAAGTCTAAACAATGTCAGATAGATAAGATGGGCAAAACCATTCAGTGATTAAAAATCAAATAAAAGAATTTTAAAATGAATTCTGTGACTGACAGGTAGGCTAAACAACCCATCAGTGGAAACTTTTTGTCGACTAGTGTAACAGGATGTTATAGACTTATGTGCAGGCAGTAAATGACAAACTTTGCCCTCTAATCTTTAGAGTCAGAGAGAAAAGCAGAGCTGAGTTGATGAATAATGATGACATCATTATACGCCATGCAGACAAAGGGGCCATTGTGGTTCAGGATAAAACTTTATACATCAAAGAACTTGAAAGACAATTAAGTGATAGAGATGTATACACCCCTCTTCATACAGACCCCACTTAAAGACTGGTGCTCAAATTAGGACTGTCTTGAAACAAGCCCGGAGGAGGAGTATAAATATATAGTTCAAGATAATCCAATAGACCGGTTATATAAAAATTCATAAAGACTTGTTAGATCCTCCTGGTCGACCGATTTTATCTGGTACAAGATCTCTTACAGAGCCACTTTCTCAGTACGTCATAGTTGTCAGCACCGTCAACTTACTACAATAATATCTGAGGTGAAACATCTTTCTGACAGACATGGTGGAGCCTGGTTGGGGATACTTCTGTGTCAGCCACATACACTCCTCACACAGAACAAGGTTTTTTTTTTATTGATTATATTGATTATTCTGCCAGTTAAACCCTGCTGTCACCGCTCCAAGTGAGAAAAATCCCTCCAAACGACGTCAAGTTCCCCAAACGAGCCAAACACACTCCGACAAACAAACTGTCAGGAGAGAAACTAACAAATAAGGAAACCAACAAAACTAAATCTCTGGAAGCAGGTGAAACAACAGGCGGAGAGTCTTCCTGCCCCGGCTGCACCACTGTCTATTTCTGCTGAGAACGACCAAGCTGAAAAGATAAGTGAGACACTGAATCTCTGGATGATGTTTGTCCTGGCCGTAAGAAATCTGTTGGTCAGTTACAGCTCGTCCTGAACGCAGCAGCTTGTGGTCTGACAAACACCAGACACATTAGCCCACATTACTCCAATTTTAAAATCTTTACATTACTTTTAGGTTCAAACATTTTTTTTTTACCAGTGGAAACAGGTTGTGATTGATTCATGCTCTGATAAGACACAGTCTCAGTTATTTTTTGAATCTTAGAACTGAATTGGATCCTTCCATGGAGTTTCTGTTATCTTTAACTGAGGAAGTATTGACAAAAAATTATTTTAAGTTTCAGGACCAATTTTATCTCCAACATCAGGGCTCATCTCTGGCTCTGAATTATACAAATCTGTTTATGTGGAAATTTGAGTTAGATTTAATTTATAATCATAATCCCTATTCTAAGTTAATTAAATATTATTGGAGGTATATAGATGATTTATTTTTCATTTGGAGTGGTAGTGCTTGAATTAATTCCATGCATTCATGAACTCAAGGAAGAAATCTATTAACTTTACATTGTGTTGTGATCTTGGATGTATCTCTTTTTTGGATGTTTTGGTGAAAAAGTTGGAACCTCCAAACACACGGAAGTATATAAAAAGAAAACTGATAGAAACACTTTTTTACATTTCAGGAGTTTTTACTCACCAGCATAAGAAAGAAGTTCACCTTATAGTCAATTATTGAGGATCAGACACATCTGTAAGTCACCTGCTAAAGTCTTGTGTGGTAATTTGAAGTGTAGGGGTTCTGAAGAGACATTATTGGATGAGCATGTTAAGAGGGTACGCCTTATTCAGTGACTAGAGTTACTTAAACCAAGCTCTCTTCTCATCTCAGGGCTTGGCACTAGTTTCTACATTCAGTTCCATCTCTAAGTCACTCCAAACAGTAGTGAGAAGAAGAGTGACTTTCATATTGGCAGTGCATTCCAAATCCCACCCAGATGTTTTTATGAGAGGTCCTCCAACTTATGTGATCTCTTAGTGAAGACTGATTTGATAAAAACCAGGATCTGTGAACATGTCCCATCAGGACAAGTTTAACACTTACCTCACTGAAACTAACAGAAACGTCATATTTCCATCATGTTTTCCATCGTTCAAACTCACAATTAAGATTACTGATCAATCATTAATAAAAGAAAACAAAGTTAAAAAATAATGATTCTCAAATTCAAATGATCATTGCTGTTAAATGTAAATACATTTATTGTGCTAAAACATATAAAGGAAAATAGTGGATATAGAAAAATACATCAACAGTGAACATGGGAGAAAGTCATCATATATCTTGTGTATCTTCATGTGTTTATAAAGTATCTCCATTATATATTAATGTAATATATTCTATTATGTTCTCTGTCTCTGCAGGTTCGTCTCCTTCCTGCTGCAGTTTGGAGTTTTCTGACCGTTTGAATCAGACACTGAAGGCAGCGTTTAAACAGCACTGTTACACTAAAAAAACACTTATACACTTACGTTAGTTTCTAACGTTGTTGTCGTCTGTAGTTTGACTCCTCACAGCTGCTGTTGTTGTTGTTTATGTTGTTTGTTTGTGGTGCTGATCCAGAGTCAGTCTGCCAGCAGCTCGTCCAGTCTGTGAGGAGGACAGGTTTGTGTCTGAGCTGGTCCAGGATCAGCTGGACTAACTGTACATGTGTGTAAATATCTGTAAACCCACAGCCGAGCGTCTGCTGTCACTTTTCTTACTTGAATAATAAACATGAGTTTGTTCAAAACTGATCAAAGTTTCAGTCTGAAGTTTATCAAGAGATTCATCTGTTACTGCAGTAAAAGTACATAAGTATTATGAGCTTGATGTAGTTAAAGTATTGCAGTAAAAGTACATAAGTATTATGAGCTTGATCAATCAATCAATCAATCAATCTTTATTTATATAGCGCCATATCACAACAGAAGTCATCTCAAGGCACTTTTCACATAGAGCAGGTCAAGACCGTACTCTTTAATTTACAGAGACCCAACAGTTCCCCCATGAGCAAGCACTTGGCGACAGCGGTAAGGAAAAACTCCCCTTTAACGGGTAGAAACCTCAAGCAGACCCCGGCTCTTGGTGGGCGGCCATCTGCTTTGACCGGTTGGGTTGAGAGAGAGAAAGAGAGAGGGAAAGGGGGAGGGGGGACAGAAGAAAAACAATGACAACAACAAACAACAACAAGCACAAGCATCAATAGACAGGGAAGGATGCCATCAGGACTGTGAAGGACCGCGAAGGTTCGGCCCGGGAGTCAGGTTTTTCTGTGAGATGAGAAAGCACAAAAAACTCCGGGGAAGAAGCAAAGTTAGTGACATGCATTGATGTTACATGAATGCATACAGATGGAGAGGAGGAGGAGGAGAGAGGAGCTCAGTGCATCATGGGAAGTCCCCCAGTAGTCTAGGCCTATAGCAGCATAACTAAGGGCTGATCCAAGGCGAGCCTGGTCGGCCCTAACTATAAGCTTTATCAAAAAGGAAAGTTTTAAGCCTACTCTTAAACATAGAGAGGGTGTCTGCACCCCGGACTGAATCCGGTAGATGGTTCCATAGAAGAGGAGCCTGATAGCTGAAGGCTCTGCCTCCCATTCTACTTTTAAAGACTGTAGGGACCACCAGTAAGTATTATGAGCTCTTCAAGATATGATGGTGCCTGACCATTAAGGGCTTTGTAAGTTAGGAGAAGGATTTTAAATTCTATTCTAGATTTTACAGGAAGCCAATGTAGTGAAGCTAAAATGGGAGAAATGTGATCTCTTTTTCTAGTTTTAGTCAGAACACGTGCAGCTGCGTTCTGGACCAGCTGGAGAGTCTTTAGAGACTTGTTAGGGCAGCCTGATAATAAGGAATTGCAATAATCCAGCCTAGAAGTAACAAATGCGTGAACTAGTTTTTCTGCATCTTTTAGGGACAGGATGTGCCTGATTTTTGAGATATTACGTAAGTGAAAAAAGGCAGTCCTTGAAATTTGATTTATGTGGGAGTTAAAGGACATATCCTGATCAAAGATAACTCCCAGATTCCTTACGGTGGTGCTGGAGGCCAGGGTAATGCCATCCAGAGCAGCTTTATCATTAGATAATGTGTTTCTAAGGTGTTTAGGGCCAAGCACAATAACTTCAGTTTTATCTGAATTTAGTAGTAGAAAATTGCAGGTCATCCAGGTCTTTATGTCGTTAAGGCATGTTTGGAGTTTGTTTAACTGATTGGGTTCATCTGGCTTCATTGATAAATATAATTGGGTATCGTCTGCGTAACAATGAAAATTTATGGAGTGTTTCCTAATAATATTACCTAAAGGAAGCATATATAAGGTGAATAGAATTGGTCCAAGTACAGAACCTTGTGGAACTCCGTGTCTAACTTTTGCCTTCACGGAGGATTCATCATTAACATGTACAAACTGAAATCGGTCTGATAAATAGGACTTAAACCAGCTTAATGCAGTTCCTTTAATGCCAATTAAATGTTCCAGTCTCTGCAAAAGGATTTGATGGTCAATTGTGTCAAATGCAGCACTAAGATCTAACAGGACAAGTATAGAGACAAATCCTTTGTCTGATGCAGTTAGGAGGTCATTTGTGACTTTCACCAGTGCTGTTTCTGTGCTATGATGCGCTCTAAATCCTGACTGAAAATCCTCAAATAAACTATTGTTATGTAGAAAGTCACATAACTGATTAGAGACTGCTTCATTCATTAATTACTGCAGTTAAAGTATTGCAGTAATTAATGAATGAATACTTTTACTGTAGGAGGGTTTTAATGCAGGACTTTTACTTGTAATGGATTATTTGTACATGCAGTATTGTGTAGTGAAGTAAAGGATCTGAGTACTTCTTCCACCTCTGGTGTCGGTTGAATCTCTTCTGGACTTTACTCAGACTAAATAAACATAACTGTCGACTCTGAGAACGACTGACGGCCTTTTTCATGACTTTCTAACATTTCATAGACTCGACACTTGTATGATCAATAAAACTAATGGATCCATGAATCAGAAACGGTTTGTTCCTTGTTGTCATGGTTCGTCCTGCAAGAGGGAGAATCTGAGCAGAAATCTGCAGCCAGACAGCGAGGCAGAGAGAGCCAATAGGGTCCTTTGGCTCGTGGCTCCTCTCGTGGGTTCGGCCCTCCGCGGACAGGTATAGAGGCTTCATGACCGCCGGCAAACAAACACCATCTTATGGTAAACATGTCAATATTTACTCCTGTAGTCATTGATTGATTTTCATTTACCGTTATCACTGTGTTCCGTGTAATTATCATTTTGATAACAGTAACAATAGAAATAAATCAATGAAAAAAAAACAGTCCAAATTACGTCTTCAGATCATTTCCAATGTTTCAAATACTCACACAGTAAAAATATGTTCTGCAAAATATAGAAGACTGCCATGAAACAGTTATACATTTACCATTTAAAGACATTATTATTATTATTATTATTATTATTATTATTATTATTATTATTATTATTATCATTATCATTATTATTATAAGAGCAGAAACAGATGTGATTTGTCTTTTTGATTGGAGATAAATGTCCAATCAGAAGCAGAGACATCCAGATATTAAAAGAACAACATAAGAGCAGCAAATATACAAAAATCCCTGAAATAAAGAAGCAAATATACGGTTCAGATTTCAACATAAATGTGGATTGTAAAGCTGCGACACAAATAAAGTTTGATTTTCCAACATGTGAAAATGTTCAGGACTGTAAAATCAGACACATGTTTATTTCTGATAATAAGAGTTTCTTAACGGACTGTAAAAGTCTTGTTTGGTGACATTTGGAGAAAGATTTAGTTTTTCCAAACCTGCATGTTCAGCATGATGGAAATAGAAAACAGCTGTTAGTTTGGATGAAGTTTGACAGCAGGAGTCCAGATGTTTTCTTCATCTTTCAAATGAAGAGAAAAAGAGAAAAATGAGAGTTTTTCTGTGATAAAGTAAAGTGGAGAACTGTACCTGGATCTGTAGATGTGATGGTTTCTCCTCCATGCTTGCAGCTCTGTGTGCAGTCTGTGTTTGGATGTTGAGCTGTGAGCTTTTGACTTTCTTCTTGGTTTCCTCTCTCAGCTCCTCGTCACATACCTGATCTGACCTCTGACCTCTGACCCGCTGATCGTCACAGCAGAAGAAGACAAACGGACGTCTGTATTCACTTTGTGTGCAGAAAGTTAACCGACACACGTGTTTCACTGTTTTCTTCCTGGAGAAGAAAACACTTGCTTTTTGTCCAAAGCACATTTTCCAAATATAACTATTAATGTTGATGATTTATATCAAAATGTGACTTTTCATTCAAAGTTGAGTTGTGTGAAGGTTGTAGAAATGAGAAACTGACCCTGCGCTAAACTGTGTGTGAATAAACAATATAACTATTAATAATGTTCAGCTTATTATTAGAGTGCCATTTTTCTGAATCTGACAATAAAGATCAAATGAAAGCTTCTATTATTATTTATGATCCTTTTTTATTGGACATAACAGGTGATACTGCAGTTCCATTTATTTCTGCCTGAGTAACAGAAACATACAACTGATCAACTTTACTTGGTACAACACAAAAACAGGAAATAAGAAACATTTCAAACAGATTGTAAACAGATTGATGATCCTGTAAATGAGCTTTTTATTGTGGATATTTAGTAAGGCGCTAAACTGTCAGCTGTTTGTCCTCTAATATTCTGTTCACATACAGCCAGAGCTGCAACAATTAGTCCATTCATTGATTATCCATCAACACTAAATTAACACTTAATCATCATTTGAGTCATTTTGAAGCAAACATTTTCTGCTTTTAGCTTCTCAGGTGTGAAGATTGAATGCTTTTCTTTGTCTTACATGATAATAAACAGAATATTTGACTGTTCTGGACTTTAGTTCAGACAAAATGAGACATTTAAAGACGTCGCCTTTGACTCTGTGAAATTACAACCAGCATTTTACACAATTTACACAATTTCCTGACATTTTATAGACAAAACCATGAATTGATGAATCTCTGAATCATAATGTTTATTTACAGCTCTACATGCACATCCAGTAGAGACACATAAAAACATGTCGCTTTCTGAATTGACTATATGATTAAAAAAACAACTAATTGAACAACAAATAAGAGTAAAAACAACAAAGAGCCTCTATAGGCCAGCGGATACTTACTGTCATTATGTGTGTTATAGTTAGTCGGCAAAACTCTTCCAACATTTTTAAAAACCTTGGTCACAACTTGAGGTTTCAGTAAACTTTCAGCCGCTGGTGGTTTTCTCTCTGAGAGCTTCTGAGTTTCACTGAGACTCATAAGGATCAAAGCCACGACCTCCGAACCTCCAAACAGTCCTCTAACAGACTGAGCTATCTGCTCTGAGAACATCAGCTTCTTTTTTACAGCTTTTTAAATGTCAAACAAACTGTCAGTCATGTGGAAACCATGTTGGTTTAGAAACTGCATTTACAAGCAGTGAGAGATCAGGTTGGTACTAAATAACATGAGAAAGTTTCTCTAACAGGAGGAGACTCTTCCTCCTACAGAGAACACAGAGACACTGAACCAGACCAGACTGTAAACCCAGCACACAGAGGCTGAGTGAATGTGGTGTTGAAGGTGTGGAGGTGGATCAGTGTGTCAGAGGAGACTCTGTAGAAGGACAGAGTGCCAGCAGGACAGTCCACATACACTGCTACTCTGTTAGAGACAGAGGAGGAGAAGGAGGAGGAGGAAATGGATGTTTCTCTGTTATTGTGACAGACAGAGTAACCACCATCATCAGAGCAGATCAGACTCCAGGACTGATCATTCCTTCCAAACCAACAGTCAATACTGCCTCCTTTCCTGTTGATTCCTCTATAACTCACCGATATATGAACGTATCCTCTCCACTTGACCTCCCAGTAACAGCGACCAGTCAGATAATTTCTACACAGCAGCTGAGGAAGGACATCAAATCTGTCTGGATGATCAGGATGTGACTGCTTCTCCTCCACATATGTCACCTTCCTGTTGTTGTCAGACAGTTTGAGTTTTCTGTTTGCTGTGTTTGGATCCAGTGTGAGTTGACAGAAATCTGATGGAGAGAACGAGACACAATACAGCTGCAGTTATTGATCAATCATCTGATTGATGATGACATCATCTTCATCCTCAGTAGGCTGTGAATGAGTGATGTCACAGTTTGAAGTTTGCTTTGTTTTGATGAATGAAATGAAAAACACACTTACGCCTCCAGACTGGTGTCAACCATCGGACTCCAGCAGGCTGCAGGCTGAAAGGAGGAGGGGGGTCAGAGCAGCACGTTCTCTTTCAGCATGCAAACATGGACGTTACATCGCTCTAATCTACTGTTTGATTATTCTGTTCAAATGTGGGGTTGGGCTTTGATAGACTTTGATCCAATCTGAATCCAGTATCCCAATCCTTCTGAAACCCTGATTGAATCTAATCAGGTTGAACTTTCAACATTTACAGGAAACTTCAGTTAGAAATAACAAAAAGTCAAAGATTGAGTTGAGATGTGTGATCAGCTCTGACAGAGAAAATGTTTCCAGCTCTTCCTCCTCTATCAGACATTGTCTCTCCATACACTCAAAAACATCATTCATGCCATCATTTATTATTAAGCATTTGGATTTCTGTCATTTTCATTCAATCACCACAATTTGAAAATGGATTTATTCAAATCTCATAAAATCTGCAGAAATATTGTAATTCTAAAAATAATGAAATGTAATCAATTAAAATGTATGAACATGGTTTGAATATGGTTGAAGTCAATTAGTTCAAACGTGTGAGATTGGTTTACATATCAAACTCAGGAAGTGGAATCGTTTCTAAACAGATACGTCAGAATTCTCGCCGCCATCTTGACAACCACCTCAGCGCAGCACGAGCGAGCACGAGACACTCGCACGAGGCTGATTACTGGTGAGTTCCATCCATACTCAACGTAGTTCATCTGACAGTTTTCAGTGTGAGTGCATGTTTTATTACTGCAGTTGATACTGTCTCACACATCATCTGCCTATCAAAACCAACCAGGACGCCACTGTATTTACCTCATGTAATGTCAATAAATTACAATATAAATAAATGAATCCTCTCTGAATGTATATAATATATATTATAATTTTAATGATGGAAATAGTCAGTAGCAGTAGACTGAAGGTGTTTTTATGTAGGAAGGTGTGAAATATACAGCCAGAGAGGTGAGCTTTAACATGGACTAAAAAGTGCCAGAGGATCATTTTCAATAATTCATATATTTTTGACACTGCTATTCAGAAACTCAGTAATAGCCAGATGCTAATTTAGCCTGTACATGTGTTGCACATGGTGGATGCAAACCCAAACTCTGCTGCACAAACTGGACACCACCAAAAAAAAGAAAAGAAATAGTCAAAATGGTTCCTGTTGGGCTTATGATTTGATAAGTAAAAGGGTCATTATATTGTAGAATTACATGTTAAGTACAAATACATTGAGTGTCTGACTAGAACAGTTTGTGTTTTACAGGAACCTAATTCAACATCATTTGACATGAAGCTGAATGCCAGGGCAACCTCTGACATCTTGTAAGTATGTTGTAAACACATTGAGAACATGTGTAGTATAGTTTACCTGCAGACTGTTGAACTTGCACTTACAAAGCTCTTGTCATGTGTGAACTTGACTGCATTGGTGTGTGGGCTTTATGAGACTTCCCTGCAACAGCTTCATTTAAAGTTGTTTTTTCGCAAGGGAATTATCTGTAACTTCTGACCATCACATGTCTCTTTTCAGCCAATCACATTAGACTTTAGAGTATAATGTAATGTGATCATCACATAGTGTGTAGTTAATGACCCCACAACTAACAGGATGTGTTTTGTCTGTGTTCACAGATATGTGAATGTGGCCGTGTAAAGTGTGTGACATTTCATTATTTACTAGGTATGAGTTGCTAAAACATTTCAGGCTCAAACATTTCCTCCATGGCAGCAATCGCCGGTATCCGTGTGTATATGTAGATTGTCCGTGTACGTTCACAAGGTGGAAGAACCTTTTGAGTCACATATATCAAAAACACAGGAATCTAGAAACACCACATGTTCAGTTCACTACATTTTCTTGTCAGGCGTGTGGATGCCAGGAACTTTCAACAGAGAAGGACTATTTTAGTCACGTAAATCAACATCTTAGGCAATATGAAACCATAACCTGTATGTTTGAAGGATGTACTTTCCAGACAAATATATATATAGCACCTTTAACTCTCGTAAAAATCAAAAACATCATCGCCACAACCAAACCCCATAGGCAAAATCAGTCATTTTAGTAACTACAGCACATCTGCTTTCCTTTCAGTACAGTTTGTGTTATTGTATGACTTTGGTGAATCTAAACTGTCCTTTTTAAAACACTGAAGTCACTATGGAGCGATGGAGGCGATGGAGTTTGGTTTGCTTGGATAGGGCAATATTTTATGATGTGAAGGCAGTTTCCTTTCAGTAAAGTCTGACGGTAAAGTAAAGCGGTGAAAATATTATAACGTACACTTAATCTAATACTGTTTGTTTTAGATGGAGCTGTTTTTTAAGTGTCTAAAATATGTTGTGTTGCTGACCCTGTCCACAGCAGCTCATTTTCCGTTTTTGCTTGTTGCATGTTCAAAGTGATAGTTCAGGTTCTTACCTATATAGTGACATTAGCTGCTACTTACTAGTTTAATAGATTCTCCAGTTTGACCCATCAGCTGCTTCCCTGTCTTAAAACAGAGTGTTACTATTTCAAGTGTGGACACAGCTGAGAAAAGTTTTTGAAGGATGCACAACACATTTTTTGGGATTTATTGTCCAGGATCTTTTCCCAACCCTCTTGCTTGCTAACTGCTAACTACTTTGTTTCTGGAGCTCGACACAACAGAGCCCTCGTCACTGTTTGTTCTGACAACTTGTAGTTGAAATTGTAGCATAGTGATACAGTGATGGTAAGAGTGTACTGGATTTCTATCTATGCTAAGTGTGAACTCTTACCATAGATAAGAACCCCAACTATCACTTTCATTAAATGAATGCTTCAGTTGTTGCTCAAATTTCAGTTTGTAAAACTGCATTTTTAGAAACTTGGAACATCACAGTTTGACCAGCACTGGGACGCAGCTCATTGTTCATGTTTTATCCAGCAGGATAGTGAACGTGCAGAGGCAGAGTCAGGGATTGCACAGACAACAACGGGCATCTATGCGATTCGAGTGGAGGCTGCCGGTCCTGAAGATGAGATGTATGCAGATGTTGGTGTTGTACTTGAAGGTGTGGAAGTTCTCCAAAACCTACAAAGTGTCACCTTTGCAAGTCTGATGGTTTTTGTTTCATTGATGTGCTGAACTTGCCGTACCCTAAGGACCTCAAGTGCACGATTGAAGGGTTTAAGAAAATCCTGATGGACCTGGACCTGGACTTCACCAAAAAATCAAGTACTGAAAACTAAATTCAGTGACTGCATTTTGCACTAATAGATTATTATTTCCCTCTGGGAAAAACATGCAAACAAGTGGTTGATTTCTGCAAGTTTTGCCACTTACCAGAGTGAACTTGAATATTCTGTTTATATTCCTTTACTCAAGAAACATGTGAAAGTGGTAGAAAGCTCCTCAACAACTGAGCCTTGTTACAGTCTTCTGAATTATGGTCTCAGCAAATTTCAGAAAATGGACATCAGGGATTTCTTGAATCGGTAATGTGATGTAAGCAGTACAGTCACCATGGTTTACCTGTCTATCTCTAGTTCCACACAATTGTTCAGCACAGTTTGTAAGAGAGTTTCTTGTTGCTACAGAAAGGTCTGTTTATAATATACAGTATATTCTTGGTCATGCAATAAGCAGCAAAGTGTTTAAGGCCGATTGGCCTCACCTGAGCCTTCACAATGTTTTTGATTCTAATTTCAATCAGTTTTTGATTCTAGGAATTGTTATGATTCTGAAATTACTAATCATAGTTCAGAGTTACCTTAAATTAGCCTTTAACTGTTTGCCTGTCTTTATAGGCATTTGTCTAAGTGGTCAACTGTGCCAAAATAAGTAAATATTTGAATAGGGAGCACTTTCTTTAACCTCGTGCATGTAAGAACGGTATTTTCTTTTGTTTTTCTTTTTTGTTTTGTTTTTTTAAATAGATTTTTAATATATTTGTTGTTCACATGTTTTGGTTGCTCTTTTTGTGGGTGTGTGCTGTATGTCAGTGTGTTATGTTGTTGAATGGAAATGGTGTAGTGTGATGTTGTTGTATGGCAACGTTTTGCTGCCTTTGACTTTCTGCAATACCCAAACTGGCCACATGCTCCGGGGGGTATTAGCAGCCACATATTCCTCCGTTCCCCATTGCTTCTATTCATCTGTTTAGCGTCGTCAGGTTAGGCTAACCTATTGTTGCTAACTCTGGAGCTAACCCCCATGCTGCAGCATTTATTAACTGACTGACACACTTTAGTCTGTCCTGTAAAAAAGACGAGAGAAGGAGAGAGAGAGACAGCAGCAGTGGTCGAGCGAGCTAGAGAGTGAATGAAGACAGAGAGGGAGCGCTGGTAGAGAGAGTGCCGGTGAATCAGATCAATAAAACATTATTTTCTGATTGTTTCACAGCGGTTATGTTCCGGAGGACAAATAGACATGCCCACACCTCCACGCCACCCTGCAGCTGAACGCCGCAACGCCTGATTGGGTCTGAATCCGGCCTTACTGTTCACCTTTTCGTCTGCTCTGCTCACATTCACTTTCAGTCACTTTTTTGGCGATCACTCTCACGCTTAAACACTCGCACACGTACTGACCTTTTCTTTAAAAGTAGCTACGCAACCTGCAGTTTCCATAGCAACGACACAGACGTTGCCTTGCGTTTCGAAACAGCGCTGCTCAGAGGCTCCCAAACGCTATTGATTTCTGAATGAATGGATATTTGGCGTTATTTTTGGCATTTACTGTTATAGCAGAAACACTGTTCATAGTTTTCAAAATGATACATTTAAAGTACATTGGGTTTATTCATTTAAAGTGCATTAATTTGATGCATTTTAAGTTAATTGGGGATATTGCATAAACCTGGTTATTATTTCTTTTAAACACATTGGATTTATTAATAAGAATACATAACCTCTCATTCCTGCTTGTTTAATTTATGTTTGAATTATAAAAATGCTTCATGTTAAGTTTATTAGTTTGTATATGCCAAAACTATGCAATTCCAATGGATGGAAATTTTATATGCAATCGAAATACATAAGTCTTACATATTAGGCCTAAATAGTTTTTTGAGTGTACCTGAGAGTGTCCAGTCTCCAGTGTGGATCCTCCCGTCCAGCAGACAGCAGCTTCTGTCCTTTGTCTCCTGGATGATTGTAGCTCACATCCAGCTCTCTCAGATGGCAAGGGTTGGAGCTCAGAGCTGAGGCCAGAGAAGCACAGCCTTCCTCTGTGATCAGACATCCTGACAGGCTGCAAACACACAAAACAACACATATGTCAGACAGTCTGAGGGTCCTGCTGTGTGCAGTCAGATACAACAACAAACTGTCTCCACACTAACTAACTAACTAAAAGATGAACTGAATCAGGGAGCTCCAGAAAGTTGAGCATCCAGCCAGATGGGAAAAGTCAGCAGCTGAGGGATGATTCAGCAGCATGTTTTTAGATGTGAACCTCCTAGGGGGGTCCGGGGTCATGACCCCCCAGGAAGAAAATGTTTTAAATATCAGCTTTAAAATGTGGATTTACAGTTGATGTTAGCAGGAGAATAAAGAGAAAAACTCACCCTAGCATTAATGTAATCTGACTGCTACAGAAGTAATGTAAGAGTTCACTGCACACAGCCAAGAGAGCAGAGCCGCGTCCAAAAGTGGATTAAAGTGCATTAATCTACTAAACAATAAAGTTCATCACACAAAACTCAGTGTTTCTCAGGTTGTGCTGAAGTATGCTTTAGAGCATGGTTATGTTGTGATTGACAAGTCGCTGCCATGGTGACAACATTGCTTAAGTAACGTAAATATGGTGTATAGGCGTAGCTGCTGCTATTTCACAGTGTGTTTTCAGTTCATTAAAGTTAATTGCAATATTATGGTCACCTAAAAAAAAAGTCTTGTTCAGTGTTTTTTGTAATAAAAGACCCATCAATGAGTCAGATGATCAGTTTTTCCACTGAGTACATTTTGTTTTAACGGTCTTAGGCCTGTTTTTTGCTAGCGAAAATTAGAATTAACATTATGATTATTAACCATACATTATAAATGCACCATGCTAACCAAGCTAGCAGCTAGCGCTATGGTCAGCTCCACCCTCTCTTCCAAATATGGTCACTTCTGGCTCCAAAAATCAAACATGGCGACGGCCAAATCCAAGATGGCGATGGTCAAATCGCTACACTCAAGGCTTCAAAATGGCAGTTCGCGAACCAATTGGTGACGTCACCATGACTACGTCCATATTTTTTACAGTCAATGTCTGCATCATGAGGCATTTAGGGGACATCTGTAATTTGTATCTGCAGAAAATAACCTCGGTTACATAAATGTACAGTAAATTCAAGAAAAATATTTCCAAAATATTTGCAGAAATGAGGGATATATAGTATATTGGCAAAGAAAGAAAAAAGTCACCTACATCTGCATTATCCACTAGGTGTAAGTATAGGGGTGTACAGGTACATGTATTTGTCCCGAATTGTTGTGATACAGACGTTCCGGTTCGGTGCATGCAGGCATATGAAGAGTACGCTCCGTGACTCGAACAATTACTGAACAGAAAGGTGATAAAAACATTTGATTTCTAACGTGGTCAGATAGCACGTTGTAAGAAACAGCTCTGAGAAAGAAAAATGTAGTTCAAAGAAATTTCAAAGAAGTTACTGGCTAATTATCACGTAATTACAGTGGAAACCGCTTGTATGGATCAAAAAAGTCGGGACAGAATCATTCCTATACAAATGCTGTTTAAACAATTCTCTGGTAGAAAATCAAGTAGTCTGCTTACAGTGTGCATTTAAGCAATATTGCAATATAAGTAATATTGCAATTATACATCAGTTAACAACTGTTGTATAACATCAACAAAAAAAGATATAAATTGATCATATTATGGGTACCTGGAAAACAATCAGTTACGCCTGTAGACTCCTACGTAATGAAACTAGTTTACTACTCCAGCAAGTAGGCCGACCCTTAGTAACGACCTAGCAACAGAGACAATTTCTAGTCCCTGCTGAGTCAGCCGACCAACTTGAGCTAATGCTTTCTGGAGAAGTTGAATCAAAGAAGATAAATTGGAAAATTCAAACATTTTCTTTCCTGTGAAAAATAAAATCCTGGTGGAAAACTTCTGCCAATCAGAACTTTGGACTTTTGGTTATGCTGGATATAAATTCAACTCTCAGCACTGGTTAAAATCTTTGCTGTTCTATTCTAAACATATTGGAGATGTGACAGTTTAATGATGAACAGACATGTAATGATATAAATCACATGGTATCAAAGCAAATATTTGTTATTCTGTCTCAGGCAGAGTTCATATATGTGTGCTGTAAAATATATAATGCTGAATCAAGGAAAGATAAACTAGAAAATTTAAACATTTTCTGTCGTTTGAAACATAAAATCCTAGTGGAAAACTTTTGCAAATCAGAAGTCCTGACATTAGAGGGGCTGCATCTTATAGTTTAGAAAAATGCCTCTAAAACAATGTGGAATTTGTTCTGACCTGAGATTTTCCAGTGTGCAGTGTGGACTCTTCAGTCCAGCAGACAACTGTTTAATTCCTGAATCCTGCAGGTTGTTGTTACTGAGATCAAGCTCTCTCAGACTAGAGGACTGGGAGCTGAGAACTGAGGACAGAGCTGCACAGCTTCTCTCTGAGAGGTTACACAAACTCAGCCTGGAGAGGAAATAAAAGGGAAAAAACAAGTAAGAATTTATTTTTGTTAAAAGGATAACTGAGTATTTAAATGATGATGAATAAATCCAACTGTCTGTGTACTTACAGAGCTTTGTTGGAGGCTTTGACCACTGGCAGCAGCCTCAGAAGAGCCTCCTCTGAAGCAGAGTATTTCTTCAGGTCAAACACGTCCAGATCTTTTTCTGATGACAGTAAGATGAAGACCAGAGCTGACCACTGAGCAGGAGACAGTTTATCTGTGGAGAGACTTCCTGATCTCAGGTACTGTTGGATTTCCTCCACTAAAGAACAATCATTCAATTCATTCATACAGTGGAACAGATTAATGCTTCTCTCTGCAGACAGATTCTCACTGAACTTTTTCTTGATGTACCTGACAGTTTCCTGATTGGTCTGTGAGCTACTTCCTGTCTGTGTCAGCAGACCTTGTAGGAGAGTCTGATTGGTCTGCAGTGAAAGACCCAGGAGGAAGCGGAGGAACAAGTCCAGGTGTCCATTTGGACTCTGTAAAGCCTTGTCCACAGCACTCTGGTAGAAACATGTTGATTTGCCTCTGAACACTTCTGACAGCCGGGATATTTGTTCTTCTGCCAGCAGATTGACTCCAGAGTTGATGAATGTCAGATGGACATGAAGAGCAGCCAGAAACTCCTGAACACTCAGATGGATGAAGCAGAACACCTTGTCCTGGTATAGCCCTCTCTCCTCTTTAAAGATCTGTGTGAACACTCCTGAGTACACTGAGGCTGCTCTGATATCGATGCCACACTCTGTCAGGTCTGATTCATAGAAGATCAGGTTGCCTTTCTGCAGCTGCTCAAAAGCCAGTTTTCCCAGAGACTCAATCATCTTCCTGCTCTCTGGACTCCAGTGTGGATCTGTCTCAGCTCCCTCATCATACTTGACATTCTTCATTTTGGACTGAACCACCAGGAAGTGGATGTACATCTCAGTCAGGGTCTTGGGCAGCTCTCCTCCCTCTCTGCTTTTCAACAGATCCTCCAGAACTGTTGCAGTGAGCCAGCAGAAGACTGGCATGTGGCACATGATGTGGAGGCTTCGTGATGTCTTGATGTGGGAGATGATTGTGCTGGCCTGCTTCTTATCTCTGAATCTCTTCCTGAAGTACTCCTCCTTCTGTGGGTCAGTGAATCCTCTAACCTCTGTCACCATGCCCACATACTCAGGAGGGATCTGATTGGCTGCTGTAGGTCGTGTGGTTATCCAGAGGCGAGCAGAGGGAAGCAGTTTCCCCCTGATGAGGTTTGTCAGCAGCACATCCACTGAGGTGGACTCTGTAACATCAGTCAGGATCTCATTGTTGTGGAAGTCCAGAGGAAGTCGACACTCATCCAGACCGTCAAAGATGAACACAACCTGGAACTCTTCAAACCTGCAGATTCCTGCTTCTTTGGTTTCAGTAAAGAAGTGATGAACAAGTTCCACCAAGCTGTACTTTTTCTCTTTCAGCACATTCAGCTCTCTGAAAGTGAAGGGCAATGTGAACTGTATGTCCTGGTTGGTTTTGTCTTCAGCCCAGGCCAGAGTAAACTTCTGTGTTAAGACTGTTTTCCCAATGCCAGCCACTCCCTTTGTCATCACTGTTCTGATTGGTTCATCTCTTCCAGGTGAAGCTTTAAAGATGTCTTCTTGTCTGATTGTTGTTTCTGGTCTGTCTGGTTTCCTGGATGCTGCTTCAATCTGTCTGACCTCATGTTCATCATTGACCTCTGCAGTCCCTCCCTCTGTGATGTGGAGCTCTGTGTAGATCTGATTCAGAAGGGTTGGGTTTCCTGCTTTAGCAATCCCCTCAAACACACACTGGAACCTCTTCTTCAGGTTAGACTTGAGTTTATGTCGACACAGTGGAGCACGAGTTCCTGGATGAACAAACAACAAATGAAATCAGTGAGTGGATCCTACAGAAAGTGTGTCTGTATAGTTTTTCCTCCTCCATCAGTTTTATTCAGCTCATCAGTGGAGCACAAACAGCCTCTGATCTGATGCAGATGTGTGCAGCATATTTACAGCAGAGTTTGAAATATAAACCTCTCCCATGTTGCCTCCATCATGTTAAATCTGTTAAAATCCTCTTACTGCTCTGCAGACGGTCAGCCAGCTCCTCCTGCTTCATTCTCCTCAGGAAGTGCAGTGTGATCTTCAGAAATGCCTCTCTGCTGCTCCTCCTCTGCTCTTCCTCCTCACCGTCCAACACCTCCTCATCCTCACTCTGACTCTCTAAGAATTCTGGGTAATCTGGACTCAGAACCCTCTGGACTCTCTTCAATTCGTTCTTCACAAAAGTGACAATGTTCTCCTCCAGCAGCTGGAACAGAAAGATGAACTGAACATTTAATTTAAACTGGTAGAACACAACATGTGATTCATCTGTCAGTCTGAAGGCCTGCTGGTCTAAACAGAGCAGCATGGACGCTGTTAGGACCTGAATGGTACTTTAGTATTTCATCTGTGGCTGATGGAGTTAATATTAAAGGTGTGTTTATACATGTACACACCATAAATATGGAGTCCAGGTGTGTTTGATGCTGCTGTGCAGACTGATCACTGAGAACCTCTGAGCTCTGCTGCTGAACTCTGTGGATAAAACATCACATTTAAGGACATTTAATGACTCAAAGCTGTACACAGCTTATTAAAGCTAAAGACCCATAGATGTTCTTGTCAAACTGAATAATAATCAGTTCCAAAAGCATGTAGTTAAAACCAATGACATGAAGGATTAATCAGCAGTTTAAATCCCAGAATTTAATAGAAATCTTTCAGAACAGAGTGACTGATGAGTTCAAATTCCTCCAGTGATGAAAAGAGGATGGCAGGCGACTTGGTGATGAGTCAACAGAAGAAGAAGGAAGTGAGGATGTTCTACAGGAGTTCTATGGCTCAGTAACAATCTGTACCAACCTCAATAACTAAAGATGGAACTATAAACATCCCAGTTCAGCCTTCAGATGGATGAACACAACATCAAGCAGCTTTTACTCTGTACAGACTCTGTTAGAGGAGGTACAAGGTGATCCAGACATTGTTTTAAAAACTGTCCCTGGTGCTTTATGTGTTTTCAGAGATGTTTTGTCATCAGCTTCCTCCTTTTGTGTAAAATCTTCATCCATCCATTGTTTAGTATCTTATTTGAATTTTGGCAGAATAAGATCTCCTGTAAATTATGAGAATAATCTCCTGTCCATTTCCCATCTGATCCATACAGATCCTTACAGTTTGCTTGTGTAGAAGAGAGGAGGGAAGAAGAAGAAAAAAGGTATGAAATGAAACTGGTATAAGCTGTGCCTGATGGAGCCGGTACATCAGGGTTCAGGGATCAGGTGGATTAATATTGTAATTATATTAATGTTTTGTCTGTTAAATTGAACAAGATGAAATAAATAAAGTGAAAAAGAAAACAATAAATCAGAGCACAGAAACAAAGTGAGGAGGTGTGTTACATGTCAGTGTTGTCCTGCAGAGGGCAGCAAACACCTGCCAACACTGAATAAGAAGCTCTGTGAGAGAGGGAGCTGAGTCTTTCTGAGATGAAGATGTTCCTGTCAAACTGAAAAATAATCAGCCGTCCAATCACAGCTTGGAGGCAGCGCCATGGGCGGAACTTATCAACACCAGCAGAGGTGAAGTCAAACATGACAGATAGCCTTTCACAATAAAACAGTTTCCTGTGGGCTGAGGGACAGAACTACGGACTGTATGTTTAGTTCCATTTGTGAGACTGTTTGCAGTTTTAATGAGATGGATTGTGCTGCATGAAAGAACAGACAAGACAACAAACACTGAAATGTAAAACACCTTTTCACTTTGTTTTCTGTGTTCTGGTTTGATTTTAATGCAGCCTGAGAAACCTTCATTGTCTCTTTACCAAAGGTTTTTCAATTAATTATAACACAGTAAACACTTACATGAAAAGGAAACACGTATACATAACGTGCATTGTATCTCATTTTCTTTCTTTCTTTGATTTGTCTTTAATGAGACATTTTAGAATTTTTCTCATCTTCCATAAATATAAAACATTCTTGTGTCTAACAATCCTTTCTGTCAATTATCAATCTGTTCAGTCAGTTTATCAATCCTGAGATCAATATTCTGACTTTTGCTCAGCAGGATCCATCTTTGAAGCTCCAGACAGACACATCCAAGTTAGCTGCTGCTCTGATTATTGGATGTGATGTTTTCATAGTTAAACACACATATTGATATAGTGACCATGTTAGTGTCTTATAACACTGAACTCTTTGACATGTGACTGTTGCACAGGTGGACACTGTGATGTCACTGCTGAAACAATATATTGATTCCTCTTCTCAGGAGAGTCAGATAATAACAAACTTCAGTTTTACATTCTTACCTTCCATCAGCAGGTTTTCCATCTTTAAACTTAATAGGATGACCCATAGACCAGTCACTCTTCATGGACACACAGCTGGGTTCAGGAGAGTCTGCTCTCTGCTGCTGCATCCTGATACAAACAAACAATTAACAAATCAAAGAGTTTAAAAAGATGAATTTTGACCAGACTGTCAGCAGCTGAAGTTTTAGAAGCAGAATGAAAATCAGTAAGAAGACAGTGGATGAGAAACGTTCTCCTGTTCATCAACATGTCATCTGATGAAAGATGCTTCATCTTATTGATTAGTTGACTAATCAGTCGTTGAGGTCTTTGTTAACTCAGAAAGTTATTTTTTATTTATTTTTTTATTTTTTTATTTTTTCACAATTAAAAGAAATACAAAAAAATGACAAAGAATAAATAATATACAGTGCAGTGAGAGGCAGAAAACCAGCAGGTCTATTTAAAGCCTCCTCCTAAAGAAATATTAAAATTTCACAATGTTACAAAAATATTGTGACTACATACAAGTGATGGCAAATGAATAATAAAAATATATATAATAATAACAACAACAACAACTGTAACAATAAAAAAACAAAATAAAAACAAAAAAATTTGGTTTATACACCTGTATATGATAATTGTGTTAGGAGTAAAGGGGGCAGGGTTTATAGTTCCTCTTTCTTCCTTTCCCTTTTCTAAACTGGACTGGTTTTCATTGAGAGGATAACAAGGGGGTGTGGTTAAGCTGCGGGTGGATAAAAGGACGCCACGGTGAGGTGCGCGCGCAACCACTGGAGTAATGTGAGGCAGCTCAGCTGGGAAAATGCGAACCTTTGAAAGTGATACGAGTTGAGTTAAAGCCCAGAGAGACGTCCTTTTAGAAGCGTTCGAGACATTACAGCTTCACACCCTTCCTGTACCCGGACCCTTTAGTAAAACCAGTTTTGTTCTTCTGGGACCCATCCCCCAACCACCAAAACCTGAACTGAACCGCCAGAAGGAGCTTGCGGCTCACGAGAGCAACGCCAGAGCTGGCGAGGCCGAGTCGGAGGGACTTGCACTGCTAGTCGGCGTGGCAGCCCGATAAGGTAACCCACCTCCAGACTGTCTATCTCTAACACTGGAAACCAGTCCGTCTTTCTCTGTATTCTTCCTAGTTTTCTCCTTTTCTACACCCTCCAGGTTAGGACTAGTATTGGTTCATTGATACTGAATCCCCTAGACTTGACTAGTCCGTAACATAATTTGGGAGACTCGTCCGGGATATGGATTCGAAGCGATTAGAGTTCAGTTAGTGAGTTACATCCAAGCATTCTGTTTGCGGGAAGAGGCACAAGTGAGTTGGATTCAGCTCGGGAAAAGTTGTATGTTGCTAGGTTTAGAAGTAGGCCATGGACATACATCTACGGGCAGAACAGCTGCTCGGTGCCAGACTCTCGTTTTAAACAGATGGTTGTGTATGTATGTAAAACTCAGCTAGCTAGACGAAAGGTTAAGGAAAATTTATCGGGTGTGTCGAGGTTAAAAACGAGGATAGGTCTGTAAGTTGGCGATAACAGTGTGGCTTAGCGGGTTGGTTGACGGCTGGTGTTTTGCTGCTGTGCGCGGCGTAAGGGTGCATTGGTTTGTGGTCCGTGTGTAAGTTGTATTGTCATAAGCGCTGTGTGCGACTTAAGGGTGCATTGGTTTGTGGTCCGTCTGTAAGTTGTATTGTCATAAGCGCTGTGTGCGACTTAAGGGTGCATTGGTTTGCGGTCTGTGTGTAAGTAGCAGTGTCATGAGCGCTGTGTGACTTATGTTTGCATTGATCTCTGAGAATAGAGTGACCTATGAGCTACCTCCTGTTAGCAGGTTATACGTTTAGTTTATGGCCATCTGATAAGTTACCTTAGAGGTAATTTTTGTGAGGCCCTTGTCTCCTTTGGTTACCCCCACCGGTGAGCGCTCACTAACGGTGACTATGGCTACTTTCAGAGTAGAAGCGTTTTGTGGGAGCGATTTTGGGCGAAATGAGTTGCGTAAGCTTAGAAAAGAAGATTTGCTTGCGGTAGCTCAATATTGTGAGGTCGAGATAAATCCAGAGGCTAGAAAGCCAGAAATTGTGGAGACTCTCATTTCAGCGTTACACCTGCATGATCCGGTACAGGAGAGGGAGAGGGAGGAGAGAGAGAGAGAAAAAGTGAGAGAGGGGGAGCGGATGTTTCAACTTGAGTTGGCAAAAATGGCAGCAAGAGAGCAAGAGCAGAAACTTGAGTTGGCAAGGTTGGCATTGGAGCAAGAGAAGCTTAAAGCTAACCACAGTGTCCTACAACGTAAGCACGAGGCTCGTTTTGATGTTTCCAGCTGTTTAAGACTCATGCCAAAGTTTAACGGTGATGATGTGGCCTCTTTCTTCGAAGCTTTTGAGAAAGAAGCCAAAGAGCTAGAGTGGCCTGAAAATAGGTGGACACTGCTTATCCAGAGTGTGCTTGAGGGTAAAGCTCAGGAAGCTTATGCAGCCTTAGATGCTTCTGACAGCCGAGACTATGATGCTGTGAGGAAGGTGGTTTTGGCAGCCTATGAGGTGGTGCCAGAAGCCTACCGACAGAAGTTCAGGTCTCTGCAGCGGAAACAAGGTGAGACTTTCCTTGATTTGGCTAGGCAACAGGAAGTTGTGTTTGACAGGTGGTTAGCAAGTACCAACACACATACCTTTCAAGAGTTGCGACAACTTATACTAACTTATACTAGTGGAGCTGCTATGGCAGCGGATTCTTATGAGTTAATGCACAGAGAGGCGCCTTGGAAAAACAAGGTTGGCAGACAGGATAGGAGGCAGGCTACCACTGACAGGCCTACAGAGGCTAGCGTGGTTAAGCCTACTCCTCCCTCCCTGCGGTCTCAAGGACCAGGGAAAAGGTATGAGAAGCCTTTTATTCCTAGAAGTGATGTCATCTGTCATTACTGCAAAAAGCCTGGCCATATAAAGTCCAGTTGTCCTGGTCTCAGGAGAAGAAATGGGGACGAGAAAGTTGTGGGGTTGATAAATGCCCACCCACAGATTGGTCTTTGTGAAGTGGACAGCGTGAACCTGCCATCCTGCCCAGTAGCAAAGGGGTTTGAAGGTTTTGTGTCAAGAGGGGCTGTTTCTGGGGCACCTGATAGGGAAATGGTCCCTATATCCATCCTGAGGGACACAGGGGCCACACAGTCCTTATTGGTTCAGGGTATTATAGACCTCTCGCCCGCCACCTATTTAAAAGCTTCTACCCCAGTGAAGGGTGTGGGAGGTGGTTTTATTAGTGCTCCTTTGCACCGGATATTTCTGGAGTCTAACATTGTAAATGGGCCGGTAGTGGTCGGCATTGTACCTTCCTTGCCAGTTGAAGGGGTTGCCTTTGTGTTGGGAAATGATTTGGCCGGTACTCAGGTTTGCGTGACACCAGTTGTGTGTGAGAAACCTTGTGAAGTCCCAGAGACCATGGCTTTGGAAAGAGAACACCCCGAGGTGTTTACAGCTTGTGTGGTGACACGTGCTCAGGCTCTGGCTGCTGAAAAAGGAAATTCCAGCGAGCAGGATGAACTGTCTGGTGGGTTGGCTGATACCTTTTTCGCTAGGCTAGCTGAAGTGTCACCTTGCTCTCAGTTCACTCGGGAAGCCCTCATATTAGAGCAGGAAAAGGATCCTTCTGTAGCTCCATTGAGACAGACAGCTGCTAGTGCTGAGGACATGAAAGAGGTAGCTGAAGGCTTCTTTATCCAAGATGGAGTCCTGTTGAGGAAATGGCGGCCTTGTGATCGTCCTGCTGAGGAGACATGGACCGTTAGGACTCAAGTTGTGCTGCCTGAGAGTTTTAGGGAGGAAGTCCTGCGTTTAGCCCATGAAGTATCCATGGCTGGTCATTTAGGCATCCGGAAAACTCAGGAGAAAATCAGCAGACATTTCTACTGGCCCAAAATGCATAAGGACGTGGTGTCGTACTGTCGTAGTTGTCATGCTTGTCAGGTTGTAGGCAAGCCCAACCAGACCATTCCAGCTGCTCCCCTCTGCCCTCTACCGGTCATGGAGGAACCCTTTTCAAGGGTAATGATTGATTGTGTTGGCCCTTTGCCAAAAACTAAGAAAGGGAATGAGTACCTCCTGACTATTATGGATGTTTCTACGAGGTTTCCAGAGGCTGTGCCATTGAAGTCAATTAAAACCAGGGTCATAGTGGAGGCTCTGCTCCATTTCTTTTCTAGGGTAGGTTTACCACTAGAAGTCCAACATGATCGTGGGTCCAACTTCACTTCTGGTGCATTTCAGGAAGTGATGCATGAGCTGGGAATTGAACAAATTATGTCATCTGCCTATCATCCTCAGTCCCAAGGTGCAATCGAGAGGTACCACCAAACTTTAAAGTCTATGATTAAAACCTATTGTGTTGGTTACTCAAATGACTGGGATGTAGCTATGCCATTTCTATTGTTCGCTATTAGAGACTCTGTGAATGAGGCTACCAGTTTTAGCCCTTTCGAGTTGGTTTATGGACATCAAGTGAGAGGACCGCTGAGGATGGTGAAAGAACAGCTGTTGCAGTCAGCCGGGCAGACAGACGCTCCCAGTGGGATTTTGCAGTATGTAGCATCCTTCAAGGACCGGCTGCATACAGCTTGTGACTTGGCCAGGAGTAACTTGGAAGCAGCTAAGGGAAAGATGAAGGCTCAGTATGACAAGAAGGCAGTGAAACGTACCTTCAAGGCAGGGGACCAGGTTCTGGTTTTGTTGCCCATGGGTGGAGATAAGCTAGGGGTGAAATTCTATGGTCCGTATAAGGTTATCAAGAAAGTGGGTGCTTGCAATTATGTTGTTGAGACCCCCGACCGGAGGCACAAATCACGAGTATGTCACATCAATCTCTTGAAACCTTATTATACCCGTGACACTTCATCCACCGTGTATATAACCTCTCAAGTTGCTGTGGAAGAGGAGGCGAGTGAGGATGATGATGATGTTGGGTCAGTGGAGCCTGTTACAGCTAGGCTCAAGAATTCCAGCGCCCTGGCCAATCTCAGGGAGTCACTCAGTTACCTCACTACAGAGCAGAGAGAGGATGTAGTACATCTAGTGGACCAGTATAGTTCTTTGTTTAAAGATACCCCTGGCTTGACGAAGTTAATAACCCATGATGTAGACACTGGTGAGGCAACCCCCATTAAGCAACATCCGTACCGCATTAACCCACAAAAATGGGCTCAGGTGAAGTCAGAGTTGCTTTATATGGAAGAAATTGGTGTCATTGAACAGGGCTCAAGTGAATGGAGTTCTCCCTTAGTCCCTGTTCCCAAGCCCGATTTAAGCGTACGACCTTGCATTGATTACCGAAAGGTTAATAATGTTACTAAAACTGACGCGTATCCCATATCCAGGTTAGAAGACTGCATTGATAAGATCGGCAAGGCACAGTATGTCTCAAAGTTTGACTTGTTAAAAGGCTACTGGCAAGTGCCGTTGACAGAAAGGGCAAAAGATGTGTCTGCCTTTGTGACGCAGGAATGTTTGTATCGCTGTCGAGCTCTCCCGTTTGGCATGAAGAACGCGCCAGCAACCTTTCAGAGGTTAATGAATCTGGTAACCTCCGGATTACAGAACACTGTAACCTATTTAGATGATGTGGTTTGCTATAGCTCTTCATGGTCTGATCACATGCAACATATGAGACAGTTGTTTGAACGGCTTGAGCAAGCAGGGTTGGTAGTCAACTTGCCCAAGTGTGAGATTGGAAAGGGGCAGGTCACATACTTGGGGCACCAGGTTGGTCAAGGTTCGGTGAGGCCAAGGACTGCCAAGGTGCAGGCCATTTTAGACATGCCTGTTCCAAAAACGAAACGTCAGCTAATGCGCCTTTTGGGCATGTGTGGATTTTATAGGCGGTTTGTCCCCATCTTCGCAGCGGTGACAACACCACTAACAAACTTGCTGAAGAAGGGAGTGAGGTTTAGCTGGTCGGCAGACTGTCAGAAAGCACTGGAAATGGTTAAAGCTATCCTAGCTAGTGAACCAGTATTGGTGGCTCCGGACTTCTCTGTCCCATTCAAGCTGGCAGTGGATGCTTGTGATGTTGGAGTGGGGGCAGTGTTACTACAGACTGATGTGTCAGGGATAGATAGGCCGGTTGCCTACTTCTCTAAAAAATTGAATCGCCATCAGAAACGTTATTCTACCATTGAGAAGGAGGCCCTGGCTCTAGTTCTGGCAGTTCAACACTTTGAGGTGTATGTCTGTAGTGCTGGAGGTGATCTGGTGGTTCTCACTGACCACAACCCATTGACATTTCTAGCCAAGTTCAAAACGTCCAGTCAGAGAGTGTTCCAGTGGAGTTTAATTTTGCAACCATATAACTTGACAGTAGTGCATTTACCAGGCAAAGAAAATGTTATCGCCGACACCCTGTCAAGGGGATGAACATGTGGTGAGAAGCCGTGAGTGCAGTGTTTATAGTAATGCATGTGTATTGGAGTCAAGAGACTGATTACATTATACATTGGTATAGTCTTTCACATTTATAGGCATAACTCCAGAGTAGACATTCGTCATGTCACTAGTGATAAGATACCTTTTATACTAAGGGTCAGAGACTAGACATGCCAGTAATGAGTGTGCTAATGTGATGTGTACATTGTTGTTTTTAAGAAAAGAGAAAATGCTAAAAAAAAATAAATAAATAAAATAGAAAAAAAACAGGTGGAATCCAGATGGGTTTTTTTTTTGTTGTAAGGGGGGAGGAATGTTAGGAGTAAAGGGGGCGGGGTTTATAGTTCCTCTTTCTTCCTTTCCCTTTTCTAAACTGGACTGGTTTTCATTGAGAGGATAACAAGGGGGTGTGGTTAAGCTGCGGGTGGATAAAAGGACACCACGGTGAGGTGCGTGCGCAACCACTGGAGTAATGTGAGGCAGCTCAGCTGGGAAAGTGCGAACCTTTGAAAGTGATACGAGTTGAGTTAAAGCCCAGAGAGACGTCCTTTTAGAAGCGTTCGAGACATTACAGCTTCACACCCTTCCTGCACCCGGACCCTTTAGTAAAACCAGTTTTGTTCTTCGGGGACCCATCCCCCAACCACCAAAACCTGAACTGAACCGCCAGAAGGAGCTCGCGGCTCACGAGAGCAACGCCAGAGCTGGCGAGGCCGAGTCGGAGGGACTTGCACTGCTAGTCGGCGTGGCAGCCCGATAAGGTAACCCACCTCCAGACTGTCTATCTCTAACACTGGAAACCAGTCCGTCTTTCTCTGTATTCTTCCTAGTTTTCTCCTTTTCTACACCCTCCAGGTTAGGACTAGTATTGGTTCATTGATACTGAATCCCCTAGACTTGACTAGTCCGTAACACATGTCACTATGATATAGATCAACATAAAAACACAGAGAAAAGCAGTTAAATGTTCTTTAAAGCATCTTTTGTAACATTTTAAAGAGAAACAGTTTTTGACCAGGTGGGAAATCTTATCAATAATTGACGTCTGCAAGTCAGAAATTTAGGAGGATGAAGATCTGAAGATCGATGAGTTGAGTAAAAATGGACGTGTGAATTTGCTTTAAAGTCTTGAACTGCTCAGAAATATTAACTGCACTAGAATCTTATAAATAAAAACGCATATTTGAGAAATATTGATGTTATTAATAGTAAGAATCTGCAGTTTCTGAAACAGAGGAGCAGATGAGATGTGTAACTCTGATCGAGCTGCAATCATAACAAAATGTTTAGTAGGAAAAGTACTCGTCCAAACTATATTATAATACGACAGGTAGAGATAAATTAGACTGTAATAAAGAGTAAGGAGGCAGTTTGTGGTGACAAGATGATTAATAATGATTATTATACCAATAGATTTATTGATTTTTTTGCTAACCCAGTTTGATCTCTCCAAGTCACACTCTCATCAACAATAATGATGTTTCACCATGACAGAGAAAGTTGCTAGAACTTTATTGTACATGCTCCAGTCTGCACCAAACTTTACATGTTTGCACGGGGGTGCGAGGGCCCGTTCAACGCTGCTTGCAGCTTTAATTTTCTCACTTTTTCTTCAGATTCAGACACCTTTTCTCTCCCAGACTCTTTAACGCCATCTACAACAATATTATGACGTCTTGACTTTTATAAACTGTTTCCAAATCTGTCCGGGTTTCTTTACAGTTCTCGGACCAAGTTTTACATGAAATTTTAAAATCATCAAATTCCTTTTGAGTCATTTTGAGACTCAGCATGAAATCATAGACTTGCTTTGACAGATCATCAATCCTCTTGAATGAACTATGATCTGTAAACAAGTTCTGAAGCTTCTTTTGTCTTGTTTAAGCAACAATTCACACACTGTGAAATATTCCTCAGTGCTGTTGTTAGAAGCTCTGGGTGGCATTATGGTCATCAGACCCAAAGTTTAGCAGGACAGAGTCAGAAACCTCTAGAAGACACTAGTCATGTCCCAAACGTTTCTGCAGAGAGTTGGTTAAACTCTTCTTACTTCAATCAGCAACAGATATTCTGAGTTCCAGATTAATGTTGGATATAAAACCAGCCACAAGTTTAGAGAAACACAGTAAAGTTAGTCGTTCATTCTGAGTTATTATGAGTTATTATTCAGTAGTTGAGTGTCAGATGTGACAGTGAGTGTGAATAATGATGGTGGAGAACAGTTAGAGATCCTCATCTCACCTCTGAGCTTTGGTCTTTGGAGCTTTGGTAGAGCTTTTAGAGGGAGGGACTCCCTCCTCTCTGTCCTCACACTGATCCATAGCAGAGAAACAGCTGCTGGGAGAGCTGCACTCAGTCCAGTCACATCCAGTCACAGAGACTTTGTAGCTTCAGCTGTGGAGGAAACACAGAGAGAGAAGATGCTGCTGATTCTCCTTCATCAGTCCATCACTTCATCATCACTTCACTGTCAAAGTCTACAGACATCAAATCTGCCTCCTACTGACAGCTGGAGGAGGAACGACACCACCATCATCCATTACAAACAGCCAGGAGACTTCATATGGAGAGAAAATCCAAACATCTGACCGTCTGCTGCTCAGAGAACAAGCTGCTGCTCAACGTCAGCAAAACCAAGCAGCTGATAGATTTTAGGAAACGGGAGGTGACACATGAGCCGGTCTACATGGAACAGCTTCATCATTTACACTCTACTGTTCTCTGATGGTTGTATATTATTATATATATAATATTTAGTCCTCCCTCATTGATTAAATATGAGAAACAGCTGTCAGTATAACACAATATCATCCAACAGCAGCACAAACTACAGCCTCCAAAATGAGCAACAGGTTGAATCAACGTGTCTCTGAAACAGTTTGAACACAAACTGAACATTGAAGCTTCATGAGGGAGGATTTACTGCAGGACTGTTGGATCACACTGCAGCAGTCTGAGCTCGCTGGACCTCACAAACTGACTAAAACTGATTCATTTCACTTCTCTGACTCTACTGTGATTCTAATGAATGTTGTGTTTGTGTTGTCTGAATGTGTCACATAGAGCAGCTGCATTTCATTGTCCTGTATTGTGTAATGACAGGAAACCTTGAGCTCACACACACACTTATAAAATGGATCAGAAATCAGACGCAGTGATCCAGCAGCTCAAAGTGCTGGAAACATCCTCCATGTTGGATCTGACTCCAAACCTTTTTAATGCTTCAGAAGAATCATTTCAATATGAACATTAATGAAATAAATTGATCCAAACATCAACTCTGTACATGTTTGTATCACGTCTGTGTGTCACATGACCTGCTCACTAGTGAAAATATCACATGATCCTCTTTCATCACGTCTGCATCTCTCAACTCAACTCTCAACATATTCAGCACACAAAGTCTTTATTTGATGATTTTACAGTTTTAGTAGAATTTCACTTCTTTTTAAGGTTTTAACTTGTGTTTTCACACATTTCTAGTTTATATTGATATGAAGTGTTTGTGTTTCACTGCTGCACAACCAGCTGCTCTGCAGGACAAATAATAATAAAACTACATGTCCAACATCACACCAACATTTAGCAGATTGTTTGATTAATTTATCTTTTAAATATCAATAATAACTCAGTGTGAACTGAATGAAAAATAACAGAAATTTATTTGTTTAATTTTCTCCAAGACTGTAAAATTATTTCATATTTTAGATGCTTTTATTCGGGTCGTTGTGGATTAAAATTAATTTTTCAGCAAAACGCTTAAAGGAAAAAGATTAAACTTTAGGATTCAGTCAATATGTTATAATACATTTATCAATGTGAAGTGATTTTCCTTTAATTTCCAGTAAAGTGACTTTAAATTTGATGAAGTTTATAATATAATATTATGTGATTGTCAGAAAAGTCACTTTGGAAGGTTTTATCCCATCAGGGCTGCTTTGGTGACGTCACATTTTCAACAAGACTCATTTAATATAATATATGTAATATTATTTATTTTTTATTATTGATATGAAATGTGAGAATTTATTACAGTTTGCTATAAATATCCTCAGAGAGTCTTTGTCCCTTTTGGCCACTACGAGCACCCTTACTGTAATTAATAAATAAAATCTATTTCTGGCTGTTGGTGAGATCCAGGTGATCCTGGGCTCAGACTATCACCTGGATCTCCTGCAGCTCCACTGCTGCTGTTTGCTAAAGTGTCATTAAACAACCTTCACATATCACACTTTCACATATTCACCAGGAAAACTAACAAACACACAACAGAAACAAGACACTCAATCCAACCTGTAAACACACAGAAACAAACACAGAGCTGAACATGAAGCTGCAGCATCAAACAGCAGAAAAACAGTTAATGAACTGTTGATGAGAAACTGCTGTTAGCATGTTAGCATAGTGCTAACCAGCTGTACTGTTGTTAGCAGAGAGATAAACTCTTCTCAACTCAAACTGCAGCTTCACTTTCTGCTTTTTACATGTTTAACAGTAAACTAACTGAAAACTGTCACTTACCAAACTTCACACGGAGAAAACTCCTGCGACACAACGGAGGAGAAAGAGGAAGTAAAAAACTGCTGCAACCAGGAAACTACAGTCCTTCTGTCTCAGTCACAGTGATGTTGGCAGGATGCTGATAGGTGGATATATGTGAGTCTTTCTCTCTTTCAACACAAGAACCACAGCAGGATTCAGTCAGACAGCCCCTCAGTCTCAACTCTCTGGGTTTTCAAGCCTTTCTCTGTTCCTTATCTTTAATAAACCACACATTAAGCTTCCCGGTGGTCTTTGTTTGTGAAAAAGGTGCAAATATAGTGTTTGATCATTTCTGTCTCCTCTCAGTGTCAGAGGGGAAACATTCGTACTGGTTTCTGTGAGTGAGTGGAGCAGTAAACCGTGGCAGAGAACAAACACAAACTGACATGCTTTTCATGTTTATAAGAGATTTATCTCATGAATTCATTGTGGTAAATAGTTGAACAGTAAAAAGACAAAAGATACTTGAAATATATATGTTTATATGTGTATAAATATATATAAATGAATGTGCTTTAATGTGTCCTGTCTGGATGTGATGTCTTTTAATGTGTTGTTTTTAATAGCACATTTCCGCACATGCAAGCCAAAGAGAAATTTCTGCCTTTTGCATGCAAAAAGTGGATAATAAAGTTGTTTTGAATTTGAATATATTATGTATTAAGGTATATATTAATAAGTGCAGGGGTGCATACGATTTATAAACAGCAAAATTAATTTAATTCCACTTATTTGCAATGGATTTCCTGAGACAACACACTAAACATCATCATGCTGCTGTTAGTCCACTGAGTCATGAAGCTGTCAGTTGATAATCATTGATAATCATCTATTGGTCTCATTCTGTTCAACAGTTGCTCAACAAAAGAACCATCTAATTCCTTCATTTATTAGAAAGATTTTCTTTTCATGATGTTATTTCCTCCATTAAACTGTTTCTTGCTGACAGACAGACTCTCCCTGACTTTAACTTCATCCATAATAACAGTTAAACACATTTATATTTTACATCTTTTATCGTCATTTCCATTCAGTCACATGTGAGGCTGAAAATTCCTGAGCGTCGGGTTTGATATGAGTTACATCATTTCCATTTTCCCTGAAACATTTAGCCAAATACAACCCTAACCCAACAGGTTTGTTAAACAGGTAACAGGCTGCAGAGATAACTGTGCTCATAGTTGTAAATATTAAGTTTTTTAATATTGTGTTATTTTGTCCTGTTAGGAGGAGCCCTGCTGCCACTCATGTTTTGTCCTCAGTTAGTTTCTTCATCTTTTCTTTTAGTAGTTTGTATTTGATTTTGGTAAATTCTTATTTAAAGATTCACCTCACTGGCCTCCTTATTTTGGGTTATTGTTGATGTACTTCTGCTTATTTTTGGTAAAATAAAGTGATAGTCTGCAAATGATTATGAGTTGCTCGTTGTAAAGGAGGGAGTTTACTTCATTTATCTTTGTTTTTGTTTGTTTTGTGTTTTTGTAAACCTGCTGAGAGTAATGAGGGGAGATTTTCTTGCTTTTATCCAGTTAACAGGACAGTTGGGTTGCTTTGATGACTGGCTGGAGGTTTCCTTCTGCTTCTTGAGTTTTGTATTTCATGTTATTCTGCTGAGTCTTACTAACCTGTGTGTGTTTTGTTTTTTCTGTCTTGCAGTGTGAGTTTCTCTGGAACCGTCCCCTGTACTGGTCCATCCATGTACTAACACTTTAACATTATATAACATATTTTGTAATAAAGAAATCTGATTTTAACCTGGCCTTTAATGCAGCTTTTACTAATTAAAACAACTCCTGCTCTCTTTAAAATCTAAATACATTTATTCTGTTTCTGAAACTTGAAACTCTCGTCTCTGCTCCTTTTCTGTATCACAGATCTCGTGTATCTGTTGGGTGAAATTCCCAGAGTGGTGTCAGGTTCTTGTATTATGGGATGCTTTCCTAAAGGCCACATTTAGTACTTCTAGGTGAAACCTAAATGTGGGAGATTCAACTTTCAAATTTCATAGGAGGCCTTAACGACGTCTGAGACCCATAAAACATATAAATGTTCATCACTTCTGTGCAAAGTTTCAAAAACTGTGACTCATTTGGACAAACAGTAATTTCTTGCATTACAATGGACCTTAATGAATAACAATGTGATGGAAAAGCAAAACTCATTGCTTTCCATCAGTCTGATGAACCATCCTGAACTTCTGTGAATCCAAAACAGTTAAAATAAAACGAACAAATATGTCAAAACTCCTCCACCAACATGCTGTACACACAGACACTGACGATGGTCATGAGTTTCTAACTGAAGGGGAAGTCAGGAAGTTTCAGTGTGCTGTTTCTCTTTGAACTTCTCGTTTTTTTAACCACTGTGACATTTTTGTCTGAGTAGCTGCAGTCGGACAGACAGAGAAACTAAATGAGATTCTAAAAGTGAACATAGGAATGAACTCTTGTCTCTTATTCAGCTGATATTTTAAAATGACTCCAGTTAAAGCTACTGAACAGTATAATATTCAATTAATCAATAACAGCAAACATATGAATTTGATGTGTAATAACTAACTAATGCAGACTAATCTGACCTTAGTTACAGTAAACTGGAAACTTTCATTTTTAATCAGTTGACAAGCTCACAGAAACATATTTGATCTATAATCTGTTTGGTAATTAAAGAATAGCAGCATTACCTTTTAATATGTTGTAAATTTCAGCTGAATTCACACAGAAACCTGACGATGTGTTGAAGCTGTTAACTGTAGACTATAATCAGCCTTTCTTGTTGAATTAATGATCATTATTTATCATTTAATATTAGTTTTTTTATCACTTGTTTATCTCATCTCATTCATTGTATTTACATAAAAATGTTTTTTTTTCTTTTTTGTCAGAAGCTGAATAGTTTTCTTTGTTTTCCAGCACATTTACTCACATCCATGTTTTACTGAAACATGTTTCTCTGGAGTTTCCTCCTCATGACTGTAACAGAAGTAAAATCAATGGATGAAACATCCTGTCAGTCTGAAAACTGAAAAGAAACATTTATACTTATTAAGATTATTCAAATCAGTGTCTTCATCAATGTCTTCATCAGCATCTTCATCAACATCTTCATCAACGTCTTCATCAGCGTCTTCATCAGCGTCTTCATCAGTGTCATTTTCATTTTCTGCTTCATGTCACTCAAACATCTGGTTTCCAACTGTAACGTCAGGCAACATCCCAGCTGGTCAGTTCTTCATCGTCCTCCATAATAAACTCTGTTTGGATTAAATTTGTCCAAATCTCATCTTCATGTTTCTTTGAACAGATGAAGAACTAACAACTCTTCCTCACAGCCTTCTAACAAACTGAGTCACATGTTCTATCAGTCTGCTGTCACTGATCCTCACCAGCAGAGGTGGAAACTAACTGAGTACATTTACTCAAATACTGTACTTCAGTACAAGTTTGAAGTACTTGTACTTTACTTGAGTGTTTCCAGTATTTACTTCATACCTGACGCGCAGCTGTAGCTGTATGGAAGATATTTCTGGTCACAATTAAAATTAAAAGTCCAAATAGAAATTTAAAGAGATAAAATTAAAAAGATTATTATTTTACTACACTGCTAGGAATAATCAGACCATAATTAAACTTAAAAAGAAAAAGCAACTTGAACATCAGGAATGTGGATGTTAGGGCACAGCGAGGTTCCTCCTCTAGTTCAGACTCAAGCTGCTCTTCAGCAGTCAGACCCCTGCTGTCCATAAGATGCACCTGCACCCCAAACACCTGAACGCTCCTGCAGCGCGCCGTCTGAGTCTGTGTGTGTCTGTGTGTGTGTGTGTGTGTGTGTGTCTGTGTGTGTGTGTGTGTGTGTGTGTGTGTGTCTGTGTGTGTCTGTATATGTCTCTTTACCAAAGGTTTTTCATTAATTATGACACAGTAAACACTTACATGAAAAGGAAACACGTATACATAATGTGCATTGTATCTCATTTTCTTTCTCTGATTTGTCTTTAATGAGACATTTTAGATTTTTTCTCATCTTCCATAAATATAAAACATTCTTGTGTCTAACAATCCTTTCTGTCAATTATCAATCTGTTCACAACCTGCACAGGTGGACACTGTGATGTCACTGCTGAAACAATATATTGATTCCTCTTCTCAGGAGAGTCAGATAATAACAAACTTCAGTTTTACATTCTTACCTTCCATCAGCAGGTCGTCCATCTTTTAACTTAATAGGATGATCCATAGAGTCGACACTGACACAGCTGGGTTCAGGAGAGTCTGTTCTCTGCTGCTGCATCCTGATACAAACAAACAATTAACAAATCAAAGAGTTTAAAAGATGAATTTTGACCAGACTGTCAGCAGCTGAAGTTTTAGAAGCAGAATGAAAATCAGTAAGAAGACAGTGGATGAGAAACAAACCCACAACCTCAGAGTCTCCCAGCAGCCGTCCTACCTGCTGAGCTGTTGGATCTTTGTTGCTGAGATTCTTTCTCTCACAGTTTTCAGTCTTTCTTCTTGATGTTGGACTTTAAAACTCACTGAGGATCAAACCCACAACCTCTAAACTCTCAGACTAGTCTCCTGACAGCCTGAACCACCAGTAAAGATGTTTTTTCAACAGTTTTCAGTCTTTACTTTTGGGTCTCAGACTAAAATAAATCTGCTGACTGGGGTTCAAACAAGCAACCTTCATGTTTCAGAGCAACCATCTTAGTCTCTGAGCCATTGGATCTTTGTTACTGGGATTGTTTCTCTCACAGCTTTCAGTCTTTCCTCTTGATGTTGGACTTCAAAACTCACCGAGGATCGAACCCACAACCTCAAACCTTCAGAGCAGACTAAAAAGTTCATAGAGGTGCCTGAGAATCAAACTCAAAACGGTAAAGTGTTTTGATCAGATGCACTTAAGCTGTATTTCTTAAAACCTTTGAGTCTTTCCTCACTGAGTTCCTTCAGGATCGAACCCACATCATTAAACTTCTCCACCTTCTTCTACCAGCCTGAGCTATTTGGTCAAAGACATTTAAACCTTCTTTCAAAGAGCTTTTCATTCTCTCGTACGGACGTTGGACTTCAAAATTCACACATTTACCACGAGATCAAACCTACAATGATCTATTCAGTCAGAGACACTGCAGTGCTCTTTCTTACAACTTTTCAGTCTTATATTTGGACTTCAGACTTTAAAAGCTACTGAACCACCTGGAGGACTGAACCAACAACCTCAAACCTTCAGAAGTGACATCTAACACACTGAGCCATGTGGTCAGACACAGTCAAGGAGTATTTCTGAAAACCTTTGAGTCTTTGCCAAAAGATCAAACCAAACTTCCAAGCAGTCCTGTAAGACCCTCATTTAATTAACCAGTGACACTCAGACTGTATTTCTTAGAGCTTTTGAGTAGTTCCTTTAGAAGTTGACTTCAAAACTGACTGAGACACATAAAGACTGAACCTTCAACCTAACAGGTTCTCAGCTCTACCCTTAACACCCTGAGCTGACGCTTAACCTGTCTTTCTTTTGTGGAACATTTGAGTCTTTCCTCACGATGCTGGACCTCAAAACTTCTCAGTAGTCGTCTTACTTTCTGAGACGTTCAGTCAGACGAGCTGGAGCTTTATTTCTTAGAGCTTTTTAAACCTGCAGTGTGGAACATTTACATATAAATGAACGTCTGTTACAATCAAGCCAAACAAGTTCACACGATGCTGATGAAGCCGATCACCGCCAGATAAATCTCTCTGTATTTCACAGTATACAGAGTTTTTAAATCTCATGTCGGGCAGGACGTTCCCACGTTGGCCGTTTGAATGCTGCGCACCAGAGACTTCCCCCGGCCGAGCCAGCTGACTTCCTGTTAGCTCTCTGCTAACTTGAGTAATTAAATAATTTAATCGTGCGGCTCTTCTAGACTTTCCAAATGTTATCAGATCGAGTTCTGCTAGTGAAACGAGTCATTTTGCGGTGTTGTGTGATGCTCAAATCAATCTATCCACTGTTTTACAGGCAGAACGGTAGCGACGCAGTCGGCTGCGGAGGAGCTTATGGCATAAGAACTTGTTAACAGTGTTTTTGTAATTACTCTCACTGCCAGAAGGGGGAGACAAGAGTCCCACAGTCCTGCTATAACTTTTCCAAAGTGGACACACCTCGACTTTCCACAACACAATCAATCTGACAAGGCACGGACAGGAATCGAACCCGTGATCTTTGGTTTACGAGACCAACGCCTTACCACTCAGCCACCACGCCTTGTCAAACTGACTCACAGTTGTGGTAAAAATGTTTAGAGTTTTGTCAGCAACTTGTGTTGAGCTGCTAACATGGCAGAAGACCATTTCTGACCCATTAAAGTTCACTGGTGTGTAATGGACATTATGGCCTCCGGGGGGCGCCAGTGTAACAGCTGACTGCATTTTCTCTTTGCAACATTTAAACCCTCCATGTTTGCAAATCAATAATACTACATATAGATGTTTTTCTGAACGTGTCACTACCTAGAGTTTGGGACTTCATCTTTTATATTCAGAGACACTTTCAAATCTTAAATATCTTTTCTTTTGTGTGTATCGGCTTATATTTCATTTTAGCCTTAAACCGTCGTAGTGAGGACATTTCTGCATTATTTCAACTTCATTTCAATGTTAGACCAACAATAAAAATGTAAATAATAAATAAAACGTATGATAACAATATAATAAAACGATATTAACCAAACCAACAGGAAAAAAAACGATGAAGACAACAAAGATATAAATTTAAGAGCTGACAGTCATATTAAAAAGATATTTCCTTTAAAAACACATCAGGAGTTTGCTAATCAAAGATCCATGAAGACTGAAAGCAGCCTCACTTGTCGACCAATAAACCGTCAGCCGATCTCTGGTGGAGTTATTTTTGTGTTCTGTACATTACAGTACGAACATCAGTGTTATTGATCGGCTCGTGTGTTGAATTCCATACAGTGGCAGCTGGTGATAGAAATATGGGGGGACAAACTGAAGCAGCACTTCATGGCTCAGCAAAAAAAGAAAAGAAAAAGTAAACAAATCTAAAAACAACACAACACTGTAATGTTGCCTGAACACTTCTTGAACATAAAGTTTGTTCTTCTCAATGACTTTCTGGCTCAAGTTGGTCGGCCGAGTCTCTTTTCCACTGACGCTACGACCAAATATGCATTCAGCCTCTCCCGGGTGTTTCTGAGAAAGGTTTGAATCCTCTTCAAGGTTGAGAAGCAGCTCTCAGCTTCCACCGTGGTCATGGGTCATGGGTGTGGAGATGAAAAGGTCCACAGCACCACGACAGGCTTTGATGATCAGACTCAGCTGTCTTCAGCTCGCTTCCATCGAGCGTCGGATCGGCCTTCGTACCGTTGCTCAGTGCATCTTCAGGAAACGCCCCGTCGTAATGTTCAAACCTGCCCCTGCAGTGAGCTGCCTCTGACTAGCTGGTCTGTCAAGGAGAAGTGTTGCCTGGTGTCCCGGTACGCTGTCACAGACCTACAGAGACAAGAATGACAAAAATAATATGTAGAGACGACTAAATACTAATTTCACCCACATCACCTAAAGCTACAACAGGCAACAGTCTAAATAAGGAGCTGAAGTCATTTTTACAGTCTATGAAGTCATAAAAACAGCAGGACCTTAATTTATAGAGCTGCTGCTGCCATCTGCTGGACAAAATGTCAACATGTGAACACTGCACATCATTGCTTCAGTCTTGTAGTAAAGAATCCTGAAGTTAAAAACATCTTGAAATGAAATTCCCTCGTTGATCATATATCTGATGTAACAACTGTCTATTTAATGCTAAATACAATCTTCATAGAAAATCATCCGCAGCATCACTAATGATTCTCATTTATTCAAAAAAACATTTTAATCATAATGACATAATTGTTTTGTTATATACTTAAAACAATTAGGGGCCGGTATGTAGGAGCCATTTATGTTGATTGTTGGCATGTCATTTGTTTAGTTATAACTTGCAGTATTATTTTGGACACTGGGTGGCGGTCATGAGATGCACAGGGTTGTATATTTAGGGGCATAGGTGACAGGAAACGGGAGGCACAGGCAGGTGGAGCACATACAGTTCTTACCAGATCGGGAACAGACGCACACTACAGCTGGCAGGATAGAAACCCGGTATGTTCATGTCATGTACAAAGACTTCAATAAAACAACAAACTAAACGGCAGCCAACGGACTGGAAAATCTGTTCTTGAATCTGCGTAAGATCACTCCTAACTTAACCTACCTGTGTAGTAATGGTAAACTGGAAAAACAGGAAAAGAAAGGACATCAAAAAATGAAAATTGCCATTACAATGATGATTATTATTATTATTATTATAAGAGCAGAATCAGATGTGATTTGTCTTTTTGATTGGAGATAAATGTCCAATCAGAAGCAGAGACATCCAGATATTAAAAGAACAACATAAAAGCAGCAAATATACAAAAATCCCTGAAATAAAGAAGCAAATATACGGTTCAGATGAAGAGAAAAAGAGAAAAATGAGAGTTTTTCTGTGATAAAGTAAAGTGGAGAACTGTACCTGGATCTGTAGATGTGATGGTTTCTCCTCCATGCTTGCAGCTCTGTGTGCAGTCTGTGTTTGGATGTTGAGCTGTGAGCTTTTGACTTTCTTCTTGGTTTCCTCTCTCAGCTCCTCGTCACATACCTGATCTGACCTCTGACCTCTGACCCGCTGATCGTCACAGCAGAAGAAGACAAACGGACGTCTGTCTTCACTTTGTGTGCAGAAAGTTAACCGACACACGTGTTTCACTGTTTTCTTCCTGGAGAAGAAAACACTTGCTTTTTGTCCAAAGCACATTTTCCAAATATAACTATTAATGTTGATGATTTATATCAAAATGTGACTTTTCATTCAAAGTTGAGTTGTGTGAAGGTTGTAGAAATGAGAAACTGACCCTGCGCTAAACTGTGTGTGAATAAACAATATAACTATTAATAATGTTCAACTTATTATTAGAGTGCCATTTTTCTGAATCTGACAATAAAGATCAAATGAAAGCTTCTATTATTATTTATGATCCTTTTTTATTGGACATAACAGGTGATACTGCAGTTCCATTTATTTCTGCCTGAGTAACATAAACATACAAATGATCAACTTTACTTAGTACAACACAAAAACAAGAAATAAGAAACATTTCAAACAGATTGTAAACAGATTGATGATCCTGTAAATGAGCTTTTTATTGTGGATATTTAGTAAGGCGCTAAACTGTCAGCTGTTTGTCCTCTAATATTCTGTTCACATACAGCCAGAGCTGCAACAATTAGTCCATTCATTGATTATCCGTCAACACTAAATTAACACTTAATCATCATTTGAGTCATTTTGAAGCAAACATTTTCTGCTTTTAGCTTCTCAGGTGTGAAGATTGAATGCTTTTCTTTGTCTTACATGATAATAAACAGAATATTTGACTGTTCTGGACTTTAGTTCAGACAAAATGAGACATTTAAAGACGTCGCCTTTGACTCTGTGAAATTACAACCAGCATTTTACACAATTTACACAATTTCCTGACATTTTATAGACAAAACCATGAATTGATGAATCTATGAATCATAATGTTTATTTACAGCTCTACATGCACATCCAGTAGAGACACATAAAAACATGTCGCTTTCTGAATTGACTATATGATTAAAAAAACAACTAATTGAACAACAAATAAGAGTAAAAACAACAAAGAGCCTCTATAGGCCAGCGGATACTTACTGTCATTATGTGTGTTATAGTTAGTGGGCAAAACTCTTCCAACATTTTTAAAAACCTTGGTCACAACTTGACGTTTCAGTAAACTTTCAGCCGCTGGTGGTTTTCTCTCTGAGAGCTTCTGAGTTTCACTGAGACTCATAAGGATCAAAGCCACGACCTCCGAACCTCCAAACAGTCCTCTAACAGACTGAGCTATCTGCTCTGAGAACATCAGCTTCTTTTTTACAGCTTTTTAAATGTCAAACAAACTGTCAGTCATGTGGAAACCATGTTGGTTTAGAAACTGCATTTACAAGCAGTGAGAGATCAGGTTGGTACTAAATAACATGAGAAAGTTTCTCTAACAGGAGGAGACTTCCTCCTACAGAGAACACAGAGACAACGAGGAGGAACCAGACCAGTTAGAGCAGACCATAAACCCAGCATACAGAGGCTGAGTGAATGTGGTGTTGAAGGTGTGGAGGTGGATCAGTGTGTCAGAGGAGACTCTGTAGAAGGACAGAGTGCCAGCAGGACAGTCCACATACACTGCTACTCTGTTAGAGACAGAGGAGGAGGAGGAGGAGGAGGAGGAGGAGGAGGAGGAGGAGGAGGAGGAGATGGATGTTTCTCTGTTATTGTGCCAGACAGAGTAACCACCAGCAGAGCAGCTCAGACTCCAGGACTGATCATTCCTTCCAAACAAACAGTCATTACTGTTTCCTTTCCTGCTGATTCCTCTGTAACTCACTGATATATCAACGTCTCCTCTCCACTCGACCTCCCAGTAACAGCGACCAGTCAGATCATTTCTACACAGCAGCTGATGCCAGTAAACAAATCTGTCTGGATGATCAGGATATGACTGATCCTCCATCACACATGTCACCTTCCTGTTGTTGTCAGACAGTTTGAGGTTTCTGTTTGCTGTGTTTGGATCCAGTGTGAGTCGACAGAAATCTGATGGAGAGAACGAGACACAATACAGCTGCAGTTATTGATCGATCATCTGATTGATGATGACATCATCTTCATCCTCAGTAGGATGTGAATGAGTGATGTCACAGTTTGAAGTTTGCTTTGTTTTGATGAATGAAATGAAAAACACACTTACACTTTCTCAGACCTGGTGTCAAGAATCGGACTCCAGCAGGCTGCAGGCTGAAAGGAGGAGGGGGGTCAGAGCAGCACGTTCTCTTTCAGCATGCAAACATGGACGTTACATCGCTCTAGTCTACTGTTTGATTATTCTGTTCAAATGTGGGGTTGGGCTTTGATAGACTTTGATCCAATCTGAATCCAGTATCCCAATCCTTCTGAAACCCTGATTGAATCTAATCAGGTTGAACTTTCGACATTTACAGGAAACTTCAGTTAGAAATAACAAAAAGTCAAAGATTGAGTTGAGATGTGTGATCAGCTCTGACAGAGAAAATGTTTCCAGCTCTTCCTCCTCTATCAGACATTGTCTCTCCATACACTCAAAAACATCATTCATGTCATCATTTATTATTAAGCATTTGGATTTCTGTCATTTTCATTCAATCACCACAATTTGAAAATGGATTTATTCAAATCTCATAAAATCTGCAGAAATATTGTAATTCTAAAAATAATGAAATGTGATCAATTAAAAGGTATGAACATGGTTTGAATATGGTTGAAGTCAATTAGTTCAAACGTGTGAGATTGGTTTACATATCAAACTCAGGAAGTGGAATCGTTTCTATTCTTGGTCATGCAACAAGCAGCAAAGTGTTTAAGGCCGACTGGCCTCACCTGAGCCTTCACAATGTTTTTGATTCTAATTTCAAGATTAGATTCTAGGAATTGTTATGCTTCTGAAATGACTAATCATAGTTCAGGGTTACCTTAAATTAGCCTTTAACTGTTTGCCTGTCTTTATAGGCATTTGTCTAAGTGGTCAACTGTGCCAAAATAAGTAAATATTTGAAAAGGGAGCACTTTCTTTAACCTTGTGCATGTAAGAACGGTATTTTCTTTTGTTTTTCTTTTTTGTTTTGTTTTTTTAAATAGATTTTTAATATATTTGTTGTTCACATGTTTTGGTTGCTCTTTTTGTGGGTGTGTGCTGTATGTCAGTGTGTTATGTTGTTGAATGGAAATGGTGTAGTGTGATGTTGTTGTATGACAACGTTTTGCTGCCTTTGACTTTCTGCAATACCCAAACTGGCCACATGCTCCAAATAAATATTAAATTATGGATTAGCAGCCATATATTCCTCCGTTCTCCATTGCTTCTATTCATCTGTTTAGCGTCGTCAGGTTAGGCTAACCTATTGTTGCTAACTCTGGAGCTAACCACCATGCTGCAGCATTTATTAACTGACTGACACACTTTAGTCTGTACTGTAAAAAAGACGAGAGAAAGAGAGAGAGACAGCAGCAGTGGTCGAGCGAGCTAGAGAGTGAATGAAGACAGAGAGGGAGCGCTGGTAGAGAGACTGCCAGTGAATCAGATCAATAAAACGTTATTTTCTGATTGTTTCACAGCGGTTATGTTCCGGAGGACAAATAGACACGCCCACACCTCCACGCCACCCTGCGGCTGAACGCCGCAACGCCTGATTGGATCTGAATCCGGCCTTACTGTTCACCTTTTCCTCTGCTCTGCTCACATTCACCGTCACTTTTCTGATGATCGCTCTCTCACTTAAACACTCGCTCACGTACTGCCCTTTTCTTTAAAAGGAGCTACGCAACCTGCAGTTTCCATGGCAACGACACAGACGTTGACTTGCGTTTCGAAACAGTGCTGCTCAGAGGCTCCCAAATGCTATTGATTTCTGAATGAATGGATATTTGGCGTTATTTTTGGCATTTACTATTATAGCAGAAACACTGTTCATAGTTTTCAAATTGACACATTTAAAATACATTGGGTTTATTCATTTAAAGTGCATTAATTTGATGCATTTTAAGTTAATTGGGGATATTGCATAAACCTGGTTATTATTTCTTTTAAACACATTGGATTTATTAATAAGAATACATAACCTCTTATTCCTGCTTGTTTAATTTATGTTTGAATTATAAAAATGCTTCATGTTAACTTTATTAGTTTGTATATGTCAAAACTATGCAATTCCAATGGATGGAAATTTTATATGCAATTGAAATACATAAGTCTTACATATTAGGCCTAAATAGTTTTTTGAGTGTACCTGAGAGACTCCAGTCTCCAGTGTGGATCCTTCAGTCCAGCAGACAGCAGCTTCTCTCCTGAGGCTCCCGGATGATTGTAGCTCAGCACCAGCTCTCTCAGATGGGAGGGGTTGGAGCTCAGAGCTGAGGCCAGAGAAGCACAGCCTTCCTCTGTGATCAGACATCCTGACAGCCTGCAAACACACAAAACAACACACATGTCAGACAGTCTGAGAGTCCTGCTGTGTGCAGTCAGATACAACAACAAACTGTCTCCACACTAACTAACTAACTAAGAGATTAACTGAATCAGGGAGCTCCAGAAAGTTGAGCATCCAGCCAGATGGGAAAAGTCTACAGCTGAGGGATGATTCAGCAGCATGTTTTTAGATGTGAACCCCCTAGGGGGGTCCGGGGTCATGACCCCCCAGGAATAAAATGTTTTAAATATCAGCTTTAAAATGTGGATTTACAGTCGATGTTAGCAGGAGGATAAAGAGAAAAACTCACCCTAGAATTAATGTAATCTGACTGCTACAGAACAACACGCCAGCTCCGCTCGGTTTCAACTTATTTAAATCTGACATTAAAACGCCTTATTTTACTCTTTCCAGGCTAACTCATTTTAGCCAAACACCTGTCTGAGTGGCTGCGCTGCAGTAACTGAAGGGAGACTACAAACTTCTCTATGCGCAGCCGCCTAGCTAGCATCTACTGCTAGCAGCTACCGCTAGCATCTACCGCTAGCCTGTATGTGAGGCGTTTAGGGAACATCGGTAAATTGTAGCGTCTACAATGAGCCTGCATGTTGAGCGTTTAGGGAACATTGGTAAATTGTAGTTTCTACTGACTGCAGTCATCTGTATCCAAGCAGCAACCGCCGGAGCTGAAAAATGAAGCCAATGCAGAAGTGCCAAAAACCTTCATTCTATCTAATGGCCAATAGGGGGCGATTCCACCGGCTGCAAAAAATAGACAATAAAGAAGTGTATGCTTTAGAGCATGGCTACGTTGTGATTGACAAGTCGCTGCCATGGTGACAACATTGCTTAAGTAACGTAAACATGGCATATAGGCATAGCTGCTGCTATTTCACAGTGTGTTTTCAGTTCAATAAAGTTAATTGTAATATTATGGTTACCTAAAAAAATGTCTTGTTCGGTGTTTTTTGTAATAAAAGACCCATCAATGAGTCGGATGATCAGTTTTTCCACCGAGTACATTTTGTTTTAACGGTGTTAGGCCTGTTTTTCGCTAGCCAAAAATTAGCATTAACATTATGACTGTTAACCATAGATTATAAATGCACCATGCTAACCAAGCTAGTAGCTTGCTATGGTCAGCTCCACCTTCTCTTCCAAATATGGTCACTTCTGGCTCCAAAAATCAAACATGGCGACGGCCAAATCCAAGATGGCGATGGTCAAATCGCTACACTCGAGGCTTCAAAATGGCAGTTCGCGAACCAAATGGTGATGTCACCATGACTACGTCCATATTTTTTACAGTCAATGTCTGCATCATGAGGCATTTAGGGGACATCTGTAATTTGTATCTACAGAAAATAACCTTGGTTACATAAATGTACAGTAAATTCAAGAAAAATATTTCCAAAATATTTGCAGAAATAAATATAAATAATAAATAATATAACAAAAAAAGATATAAATTGATCATATTATGCGTACCTGGAGAACAATCAGTTGCGTCTGTAGACTCCCACGTAATGAAACTAGTTTACTACTCCAGCAAGTAGGCCGACCCTTAGTAACGACCTAGCAACAGAGACGATTTCTAGTCCCTGCTGAGTCAGCCAGCCAACTTGAGCTAATGCTTTCTGGAGAAGCTGAATCAAAGAAGATACATCGGAAAATTCAAACATTTTCTTTCCTGTGAAAAATAAAATCCAGGTGGAAAACTTCTGCCAATCAGAACTTTGGACTTTTGGTTATGCTGGATATAAATTCAACTCTCAGCACTGGTTAAAATCTTTGCTGTTCTATTCTAAACATGTTTGAGATGTGACAGTTTAATGATGAACAGACATGTAATGATATAAATCACATGGTATCAAAGCAAATATGTGTTACTCTATCTCAGCCAGAGTTCATATATGTGTGCTGTAAAATATATAAGGCTGAATCAAGGAAAGATAAACTAGAAAATTTAAACATTTTCTGTCGTTTGAAATATAAAATCCTTGTGGAAAACTTTTGCAAATCAGAAGTCCTGACATTGGAGAGGCTGCATCTTATAGTTTAGAAAAATGCCTCTAAAACAATGGGGAATTTGTTCTGACCTGAGATTTTCCAGTGTGCAGTGTTGACTCTTCAGTCCAGCAGACAACTGTTTAATTCCTGAATCCTGCAGGTTGTTGTTACTGAGATCAAGCTCTCTCAGACTAGAGGACTGGGAGCTGAGAACTGAGGACAGAGCTGCACAGCTTCTCTCTGAAAGGTTACAGCCACTCAGTCTGGAGAGGAAATAAAAGGGAAAAAACAAGTAAGAATTTATTTTTGTTAAAAGGATAGCTGAGTATTTAAATAATGATGAATAAATCCAACTATCTGTGTACTTACAGAGCTTTGTTAGAGGCTTTGACCACTGGCAGCAGCCTCAGAAGAGCCTCCTCCGAAGCAGAGTATTTCTTCAGGTCAAACACATCCAGATCTTTTTCTGATGACAGTAAGATGAAGACCAGAGCTGACCACTGAGCAGGAGACAGTTTATCTGTGGAGAGACTTCCTGATCTCAGGTTCTGTTGGATCTGCTCCACTAGAGAACGATCATTCAGTTCATTCAGACAGTGGAACAGATTGATGCTTCTCTCAGCAGACAGATTCTCACTGAACTTTTTCTTGATGTACCTGACAGTTTCCTGATTGGTCTGTGAGCTGCTTCCTGTCTGTGTCAGCAGACCTTGTAGGAGAGTCCGATTGGTCTGCAGTGAAAGACCCAGGAGGAAGCGGAGGAACAAGTCCAGGTGTCCATTTGGACTCCTTAAGGCCTCATCCACAGCACTCTGGTAGAAACGTGTTGATTTGCCTCCAAACCCTTCAGACCACCAGAATGTTGTTTGTTTTCCTGCCAGCAGATTGACTCCAGAGTTGATGTATGTCAGATGGACATGAAGAGCAGCCAGAAACTCCTGAACGCTCAGATGGACAAAGCAGAACACCTTGTCCTGGTACAGCCCTCTCTCCTCTTTAAAGATCTCTGTGAACACTCCTGAGTACACTGAGGCTGCTCTGATATTAATGCCACACTCTGTCAGGTCTGATTCATAGAAGATCAGGTTGCCTTTCTGCAGCTGCTCAAAAGCCAGTTTTCCCAGAGACTCAATCATCTTTCTGCTCTCTGGACTCCAGTGTGGATCTGTCTCAGCTCCTCCATCATACTTGATGTTCTTCAGTTTGGACTGAACCACCAGGAAGTGGATGTACATCTCAGTCAGGGTCTTGGGCAGCTCTCCTCCCTCTCTGCTTTTCAACAGATCCTCCAGAACTGTAGCAGTGATCCAGCAGAAGACTGGCATGTGGCACATGATGTGGAGGCTTCGTGATGTCTTGATGTGGGAGATGATTGTGCTGGCCTGCTTCTTATCTCTGAATCTCCTCCTGAAGTACTCCTCCTTCTGTGGGTCAGTGAATCCTCTGACCTCTGTCACCATGCCGACACACTCAGGAGGGATCTGATTGGCTGCTGCAGGTCGTGTGGTTATCCAGAGGCGAGCAGAGGGAAGCAGTTTCCCCCTGATGAGGTTTGTCAGCAGCACATCCACTGAGGTGGACTCTGTAACATCTGTCAGGATCTCATTGTTGTGGAAGTCCAGAGGAAGTCGACACTCATCCAGACCGTCAAAGATGAACACAACCTGGAACTCTTCAAACCTGCAGATTCCTGCTTCTTTGGTTTCAGTAAAGAAGTGATGAACAAGTTCCACCAAGCTGTACTTTTTCTCTTTCAACACATTCAGCTCTCTGAAAGTAAATGGAAATGTGAAGTGTATGTCCTGGTTGGCTTTGTCTTCAGCCCAGTCCAGAGTGAACTTCTGTGTTAAGACTGTTTTCCCAATGCCAGCCACTCCCTTTGTCATCACTGTTCTGATTGGTTCATCTCTTCCAGGTGAGGCTTTAAAGATGTCTTCTTGTCTGATTGCTGTTTCTGGTCTGTCTGGTTTCCTAGATGCTGTTTCAATCTGTCTGACCTCATGTTCATCATTGACCTCTGCAGTCCCTCCCTCTGTGATGTAGAGCTCTGTGTAGATCTGATTCAGAAGGGTTGGGTTTCCTGCTTTAGCAATCCCCTCAAACACACACTGGAACTTCTCCATCAGGATAGACTTGAGTTTATGTTGACACTCTGCAGTAAGAGTTCCTGGATGAACAAACAACAAATGAAATCAGTGAGTGGATCCTACAGAAAGTCTAGAAATGTGAACATGTAAGTGTGTCTGTATAGTTTTTCCTCCTCCATCAGTTTTATTCAGCTCATCAGTGGATGCCTGTGTGTGCAGCATATTTACAGTAGAGTTTGAAATATAAACCTCTCCCATGTTGCCTCCATCATGTTAAATCTGTTAAAATCCTCTTACTGCTCTGCAGACGGTCAGCCAGCTCCTCCTGCTTCATTCTCCTCAGGAAGTGCAGTGTGATCTTCAGAAATGCTTCTCTGCTGCTCCTCTTCGGTTCTTCATCCCCACCGTCCAACACCTCCTCATCCTCACTCTGACTCTCTAAGCATTCTGGGTAATCTGGACTCAGAACCCTCTGGACTCTCTTCAGCTCGTTCTTCACAAAAGTGACAATATTCTCCTCCAGCAGCTGGAACAGAAAGATGAATGGTACTTTAGTATTTCATCTGTGGTTGATGGACTTAATAGTAAAGGTGTGTTTGTATATGTACACACCGTAAATATGGAGTCCAGGTGTATTTGATGCTGCTGTGCAGACTGATCACTGGGAACCTCTGAGGTCTGCTGCTGAACTCTGTGGAGAAAACATCACATTTAAGGGCATTTAATGACTCAAATCTGCACACAGCTTATTAAAGCTAAAGACCCATAGATGTTCTTGTCAAACTGAATAATAATCAGTGACAAAAACATGCAGTTAAAACCAAAGACATGAAGAATTAATCATCAGTTTAAATCCCAGAATTAAATAGAAATCTTTCAGAACAGAGTGACTGATGAGTTCAAATTCCTCCAGTGATGAAAAGAGGATGGCAGGCGACTTGGTGATGAGTCAACAGAAGAAGAAGGAAGTGAGGATGTTCCACAGGAGTTCTATGGCTCAGTAACAATCTGTGCCAACCTCAAAACTAAAGATGGAAAACCAAAAGACATGAAGGATTAATCATCAGTTTAAATCCCAGAATTTAATAGAAATCTTTCAGAACAGTGTGACTGATGAGTTCAAATTCCTCCAGTGATGAAAAGAGGATGGCAGGCGACTTGGTGATGAGTCAACAGAAGAAGAAGGAGGATGTTTTGAGAAATTTGTGTTGCACTTACAAAGGCCGGCTGATGGATGGCAGCATATGGGATGACACACTAGCATCCACTGTGGTGGCTGATGTGCAACTATACCATCAAAACCCATGCATATATAAGCAAACGGCTTTTGAATAGCTGTCCACTGTAGTGACCGTTATGCATGAAAGGGTTAATTATGACAGTAAACACTTACATGAAAAGGAAACATGTATACATAACGTGCATTGTATCTCATTTTCTTTCTTTCTTTGATTTGTCTTTAATGAGACATTTTAGAATTTTTCTCTTCTTCCATAAATTCTTGTGTCTAACAATCCTTTCTGTCTATTATAAATCTGTTCAGTCAGTTTATCAATCCTGAGATCAATATTCCGACCTTTGCTCAGCAGGATCCATCTTTTAAGCTCAAGACAGACACATCCAAGTTAGCTGCTGCTCTGATTATTGGATGTGATGTTTTCAAAGTTACACACACATATTGATATAGTGACCATGTTGGTGTCTTATAACACTGAACTCTTTGACATGTGACTGTTGCACAGGTGGACACTGTGATGTCACTGCTGAAACAATATATTGATTCCTCTTCTCAGGAGAGTCAGATAATAACAAACTTCAGTTTCATATTCTTACCTTCCATCATCAGGTTGTCCGTCTTCAAAGCTAATATGACGACCCATAGAGCAGTCACTCTTCATGGACACACAGCTGGGTTCAGGAGAGTCTGCTCTCTGCTGCTGCATCCTGATACAAACAAACAAACAATTAACAAATCAAAGAGTTTAAAAAGATGAATTTTGACCAGACTGTCAGCAGGTGAAGTTTTAGAAGCAGAATGAAAATCAGTAAGAAGACAGTGGATGAGAAACGTTCTCCTGTTCATCAACATGTCATCTGATGAAAGATGCTTCATCTTATTGATCAGTTAACTAATCAGTCATTGAGGTCTTTGTTAACTCAGAAAGTTAGTAGTTCATTCTGAGTTATTGTGAGTTATTATTCAGTAGTTGAGTGTCAGATGTGACAGTGAATGTGAATAATGATGGTGGAGTGATGTGAGTGGAGAACAGTCATGGACAGTTAGAGATCCTCATCTCACCTCTGAGCTTCGGTCTGGCTGTCATGTTCCCCACACAGAGAGCTTTTAGAGGGAGGGACTCCCTCCTCTCTGTCCTCACACTGATCCATAGCAGAGAAACACCTTCACACAAACACAACAACAAGCTCATTCATTACAACAAGCTGCACATCACACAGATCTGCACTGCTGTCTAACATCATCATTTTAAAGATTTCCTCTGAGCTTCAATGTTTAAGAACTTAGTTTGAGAATGTTCTAGTGACTTTACATTCACCATGATGGAGACACATTTCAGTTTAAATGGAGATGACCTGGTGGTGGAGTCAGCTACGAGGAACAAGACATAAAAATACTCACCAGGTGAATTCAGATCCACATCAGTCACAGAGTCTTTGTACCTTCACCTGCAGAGGAAACACAGAGAGAAACTGCTGCTGATCCTCCTTCATCAATCTGAGGACGCTGTCAATCTATCAGTTTTCTCTGCAATAATCTGTGATACTTATTGCTGTTTTAGTCAGAAACTGCACTGAATTACTTCTATTACATTTATGTGTAACTCCAATAATTTTAACAGACAGTTGAATCTAATAGTCGGGTTAATGATGTAGTTTTGCATGATGTCCAATAGAGGGCATTGATCAGCTGTAGAAGGTTGAGTAATCAGCAGAGACAAAAAGGACAAAAAGCAGGAGGCAGAGAGACCGAAGAAGAAGAAATAGATTGAACTTGAACTGAATATTGATCAGATATGAACAGAAATTAAAGGACAATTTATTTCATTTGTCTTCAGTTTGGTATTTGGATGAGAGCTCGGAACAGAAGGACACATCTAAATTAATTGTTTATTTTATATTATCATTATATAACATTTTCTTCTTATTAAGCACATTTAAGTGAAATGGTGAAGGGTGAATTCATAATCTTTTTTGTTAAAGAGCTATTAAGTCATCAGTCTTATACAATGTAGATACTGCTGTTTTATTATTTCATCGGTTTCTAATCTATTTCATTATAACAAGTAGTTTCATAGACATCATGTTTATTTTACTATATTTATGGTTATAGGTGTTACAGTTGTGTCTTTCAATCATAGATTATAAGAATCTAAGCACAGAAATTTCCATGATTTATGTTGAATTAAATGAGCCTTGATGTTCAACATCATCTACAGTAAAGATTCAAACAGACAGAATAAGAGAATAAAATCTGTCTGACTCAACATAAATTATTATTGATTTATATACAGCAGAAAAAAGATGTTGAGGCATCACAGTTTAAACTCTATTCCAGAAACAGAGTTTACTGTGTTTTGATGACAGTGATTCACTTTGACATTTATATACTGTGACATTTATTTTATATTGATATAGTATAAAGATACTGAATGAAAGGTTAGTTTATGTTGCTGCTGCTCTCAGTCTGGTTAAATAACTGAATATCATGAATGAAAAGATGTTTCCAACAGTATTTCTGTGACCTTGTTTTAAGAGATTTCAGAGTTTATTATTATATGGCTTTTATTACCTGTTAATCACTAATTGTGTAACCTGTGAAACAAACTCTTTATGCTGGATTAATTATTATATTAACTGTAATAATGTTTGTCAGTTTCAAGATGACTGGATGAGGTGACCCTTGATTCTGCCACGAAACGTCTCCAACAATTAAAAATTAATGGAACAAACAATTACTGGCTTCAAGAAACAGTTTTACATAAAAAAGGTTAAAACTGTTTGAAACAGTTTGAATTAATTTTATGTACAAGTGCAAAACCACATTACTGTGTTGGTATAGTCAGTGTTGTGTTGAAAGCTAATAAAACTTTACTTATTGATCAGATTGGTTTACTGTTATAGCATTGCTAGCTAGTGATAGTGTTGCTAACGTAACTGCAGAAGCTTTTTACTATTTATGATCAATTAATTGACTGCAAAGCATCTATTGAAATAACAGTTTAACACCCAGTTTCAGTTGCCGGGCAGGTGTACCATTTGAAAATGATCCAAAAGATGTATCTAATCTTTATATTATATTAAGTACATATTATATTACATGTTCATACTCATAACTATTTTATAGAATTAGCAGTCAGTGAAAGTTCTACATAATGCTAGCATAACGCAGCTGGAACAATATGTGGTACGGTAGTAATATTAATGTCAATGTACATTATTATCTCTCCAGCTGTGATTAAAGTGTCAGAAAAATACAACAATCCAGTAATAAATGTAAACTTAATGAAACTTTTTAGGTTCATGGTGTTGATGTTCTGGACTGAATTTTATTGTGCAGGTTTTTCTAATATTATGTATTACTGATTATGGATGTAATATTTTCTATATTTTCATGTAAAATAGGTAGAAAAAACAATTTAGTCAGACAAAATAATAATTTAGACACTACAAAGTAAAGCCTGAACATGAACCCCATACTGTTAAATCAACCTTTGAATTTGTCCAAACAAATCTCAACATTTATTGCAGCAGTGTTTTATTGCATCACACAGGTGTTTCTATCTTTCTGGTCACTTCGTGTGTCTCACCAACAGGTTGAATTTCAGCTTTGGCAAAATGAAGTTTTTCTTATTTCTCCTGGCGTTTCATTCATTCCACCAGTGCAGCACATAAATCAACATAACACATCACTATAACCACCATCTCTACTGGTATCAGATCATTTTAACACCCGCTGACACAAACATGATGAAAACTGTTGGTTACGTTACCTTTAGATGCTGAAAATAATCTGAATGAAGCTGATGAGTGAAGATGAAATATATCAGCAGCTTTAACCAGGAAACCAACCAGAAGAAGAACAAACATGTAACTGACTGCAGGAGGTTTTTAAGGTCTCAGCTCTCTGTGTTTTCATCTGTAACGTGAAGTGATCTTTAAGGAAATCTGATCACAGAACAGCAGCTCTGAACTTTGGAACCAAGAATCTGGAACAAAAGTCAAACATTAACAGAGAGTATAAATCTTTATGAGTTGGATCATGAAGTCTGATGGTAGTTTTATTATTTGTACCTTTTATATTCCAACAACAAGACAAAAAGTGGTGAGAAGGCATTTACTGATGCAGTCTGATTTATCTGTGAAATATGTCCAAAATATGTGAAAATGTGAGAAATGAGACAAATAAATGTACATTTCTGTATTCATCAATAAAAACACAGAGAATAAAGAAGAGAGATAAAATTGAATTAGAACAACAGGTTAAAACAAGATAAAACAACCATCAGATTCAAAGTTAAACTTCAGGAGAAAGCAATGGTGAAAATATGTGTCTTAAGATTTCATTTGAAAGCGTCAACAGATTTAGAGTCACTCAGACTTCAGGAAAACTGTTCCAGAGTTTTGGGTGTAATTAACAAAGGCTGCCTCTCAGAGCCTTTTAGTTCTGACCTCAGGAACTTTCAAGAGGTTTGAACCAGAGGATCTAAGAGACCCAGCAGGCACATAAGTCTAAACCATGTCAGATAGATAAAATGGGCAAAGCCATTCAGTGATTAAAAATCAAATAAAAGAATTTTAAAATGAATTCTGTGACTGACAGGTAGGCTAAACAACCCATCAGTGGAAACTTTTTGTCGACTAGTGTAACAGGATGTTATAGACTTATGTGCAGGCAGTAAATGACAAACTTTGCCCTCTAATCTTTAGAGTCAGAGAGAAAAGCAGAGCTGAGTTGATGAATAATGATGACATTGTTATACGCCATGCAGACAAAGGGGCCATTGTGGTTCAGGATAAAACTTTATACATCAAAGAACTTGAAAAACAATTAAGTGATAGAGATGTATACACCCCTCTTCATACAGACCCCACTTAAAGTCTGGTGCTCAAATTAGGACTGTCTTGAAACAAGCCCGGAGGGACAAACCCGTGAGGAGGAGTATAAATATATAGTTCAAGATAATCCAATAATCCTAAAATTCATAAAGACTTGTTAGATCCTCCTGGTCGACCGATTGTATTTGGTACAAGATCTCTTACAGAGCCACTTTCTCAGTACATCATAGTTGTCAGCACCGTCAACTTACTACAATAATATGTGAGGTGAAACATCTTTCTGACAGACATGGTGGAGTCTGGTTGGGGATAGGTTTTTGTTATTGATTATATTGATTATTCTGCCAGTTAAACCCTGCTGTCACCGCTCCAAGTGAGAAAAATCCCTCCAAATGACGTCAAGTTCCCCAAACGAGCCAAACACACTCCGACAAACAAACTGTCAGGAGAGAAACTGACAACAAATAAGGAAAACAACAAAACCAAATGTCTGGAAGCAGGTGAAACAACAGGCGGAGAGGCTTCCTGCCCCGGCTGCACCACTGTCTATTTCTGCTGAGAACGACCAAGCTGAAAAGATAAGTGAGACACTGAATCTCTGGATGATGTTTGTCCTGGCTGTAAGAAAGCTGTTGGTCAATTACAGCTCGTTCTGAACGCAGCAGCTTGTGGCTGACAAACACCAGACACATTAGCCCACATTACTCCAATTTTAAAATCTTTACATTACTTTTAGGTTCAAACATTTTTTTTTTTACCAGTGGAAACAGGTTGTGATTGATTCATGCTCTGATAAGACACAGTCTCAGTTATTTTTTGAATGTTAGAACTGAATTGGATCCTTCCATGGAGTTTCTGTTATCTTTAACTGAGGAAGTATTGACAAAAAATAATTTTAAGTTTCAGGACCAATTTTATCTCCAACATCAGGGCTCATCTCTGGCTCTGAATTATACAAATCTGTTTATGTGGAAATTTGAGTTAGATTTAATTTATAATCATAATCCCTATTCTAAGTTAATTAAATATTATTGGAGGTATACAGATGATTTATTTTTCATTTGGAGTGGTAATGCTTGAATTAATTCCATGCATTCATGAACTCAAAGAAGGAATCTATTAACTTTACATTGTGTTGTGATCTTGGATGTATCTCTTTTTTGGATGTTTTGGTGAAAAAGTTGGAACCTCCAAACACACGGAAGTATATAAAAAGAAAACTGATATAAACACTTTTTTACATTTCAGGAGTTTTCACTCACCAGCATTAAAAAGAAGTTTACCTTATAGTCAATTATTGAGGATCAGACACATCTGTAAGTCACCTGCTAAAGTCTTGTGTGGTAATTTGAAGTGTAGGGGTTCTGAAGAGACATTATTGGATGAGCATGTTAAGAGGGTACGCCTTATTCAGCGACCAGAGTTACTTAAACCAAGCTCTCTTCTCTTCTCTGGGCTTGGCACTAGTTTCTACATTCAGTTCCATCTCTAAGTCACTCCAAACAGTAGTGAGTAAACACTGGCATATTTTGAAGAGCGACTTTCATATTGGCAGTGCATTCCAAATCCCACCCAGATGTTTTTATGAGAGGTCCTCCAACTTATGTGATCTCTTAGTGAGGACTGATTTGATAAAAACCAGGATCTGTGAACATGTCCCATCAGGACAAGTTTAACACTTACCTCACTGAAACTAACAGAAACGTCATATTTCCATCATGTTTTCCATCGTTCAAACTCACAATTAAGATTACTGATCAATCATTAATAAAAGAAAACAAAGTTAAAAAATAATGATTCTCAAATTCAAATGATCATTGCTGTTCAATGTAAATACATTTATTGTGTTAAAACATATAAAGGAAAATAGTGGATATAGAAAAATACATCAACAGTGAACATGGGAGAAAGTCATCATATATCTTGTGTATCTTCATGTGTTTATAAAGTATCTCCATTATATATTAATGTAATATATTCTATTATGTTCTCTGTCTCTGTAGGTTCGTCTCCTTCCTGCTGCAGTTTGGAGTTTTCCGACCATTTGAATCAGACACTGAAGGCAGCATTTAAACAGCACTGTTACACTAAAAAAACACTTATATTTTGTATGATTTTTGAAAGCAGCTGTGTTTAAAATATTGTTTTATTTATGTTGTTCTGCTGCAGTGCAGGTACGTCGAGTCTGTAAATAATGACTGTTATTTTCCTTTTTCATGACTTTCTAACATTTCATAGACTCGACACTTGTATGATCAATAAAACTAATGGATCCATGAATCAGAAACGGTTTGTTCCTTGTTGTCATGGTCTGTCCTGCAAGAGGGAGAATCTGAGCAGAAACCTGCAGCCAGACAGCGAGGCAGAGAGAGCCAATAGGGTCCTTTGGCTCGTGGCTCCTCTCGTGGGTTCGGCCCTCCGCGGACAGGTATAGAGGCTTCATGACCGCCGGCAAACAAACACCATCTTATGGTAAACATGTCAATATTTACTCCTGTAGTCATTGATTGATTTTCATTTACCGTTATCACTGTGTTCCGTGTAATTATCATTTTGATAACAGTAACAATAGAAATAAATCAATGAAAAAAAAACAGTCCAAATTACGTCTTCAGATCATTTCCAATGTTTCAAACACTCACACAGTAAAAATATGTTCTGCAAAATGTAGAAGACTGCCATGAAACAGTTATACATTTACCATTTAAAGACATTATTATCATTATTATCATTATTATTATTATTATGATTGTAGGAGCCATTTATGTTGATTGTTGGCATGTCATTTGTTTAGTTATAACTTGCAGTATTATTTTGGACACTGGGTGGCGGTCATGAGATGCACAGGGTTGTATATTTAGGGGCATAGGTGACAGGAAACGGGAGGCACAGGCAGGTGGAGCACATACAGTTCTTACCAGATCGGGAACAGACGCACACTACAGCTGGCAGGATAGAAACCCGGTATGTTCATGTCATGTACAAAGACTTCAATAAAACAACAAACTAAACGGCAGCCAACGGACTGGAAAATCTGTTCTTGAATCTGCGTAAGATCACTCCTAACTTAACCTACCTGTGTAGTAATGGTAAACTGGAAAAACAGGAAAAGAAAGGACATCAAAAAATGAAAATTGCCATTACACCTAAGTAAGAACTCGCTCTTCGAGTGAAATTGGAGCTCGTGAGTCATTCAGACGGACTGAGCATTGTCACGCGGAACAACAAAGAGGACGCCGCCATTACCAAACCAGGTGGACATCTTCGTCACCTGCGCTTACCTGACAGTGATTGAAAACCGCAAACTGAGTGAGTACATGCAAGCATTAAGCTTTATTGGAGAAGCTATATGCGAAGCCGTATTGGAAGACGGCTATTATAATGGAGTTGGTGGACTGAAGACTGAAAGCTACGATCGCACATCGATCAGCTGTTTGAAACATTGTGCCGGCAGCATACTGCTTTCGTCAACAAGTCTTAAAGAGACAGTGAACAAATATGTCTGATGCTCAGTCACAAGATGACGATGTTGAAAAGGAAAAAAGGGTTATCAAACACACTGCCAAAGGCTTGGAATTGTTCATTGCAAATTGTCAAAAGACACGAAACAGGAAATGTAAACAAGCTAACAAGTTGATGGAAATGCTGAAAGAGCTCATGAAATCAAAGGAAAATGCAAGAGAAGTACAATCTAATTTGTTTCAATTAATCAAGCTCTGTGATGAAGCCAAGGAAAACCATGAATCACTGGTGAATTTACCACTGCCTGAAGATGAACTTGAAAAGCAAAATCAGTGGTTTCAACGAAAAATGGAAATCTTTAAAGGGTTTATACAAGAGGTAAAGGTGTGGTTACCTGAGGCTGGACAGCAAATTGCACACTCCATTGCTGAAAGTGTCATACTACAAAGTGTAGTAAATTCAGATGACATTGGACCTGATGACAGTGTTTCAAATGCCTCAAAACCTAAATCAAAGCACAAATCCAGTTCTTCATCATGTGCATCTTCAACATCCTCTGCTTGCATTAAAGCTCAGGCAGAAAAGGCTGCTCTCATGGAACGTGTTGCTGCCCTGAAGAAAAAACATGAGCTTGAGGCACAAGAAGAACAATTGAAAAGAAAGAAAGAGCAACTGGAACTAGAAACTGAACTGGCAGCAACCAATGCAAAAATCAACATACTTGAGGCTCTGGGATCAAGAAGCAGCTCTAGAGTTTCTGATGGGATGAACTCTTATTTGAGAAAAGGAACTGCTCAAAATGAAACATCAGCTAAATTAAATCCACACACAAATGAATATCTACCAGATCAAGTGCAGCAAAGACAGAATGTGTTGATAGAAACTAACTCTTCTTCCCAGCAACAGGTTGTTAGACCAAAAGAAACAGCTCACGGACCATCTGTTCGACCTCATGATACAACCCATCTAATACAATATTCTCCTCAAAAGCAAAATGTACAGAGTCGTATGCAGGGGCATGTTCGCACTACACCCCCTGTATTGAATGATGGCAATCAAGGTGATATGTGTAACCTAATACAGAGGCAAAATGACATCACTGCTCTCCTGGCTCAACAAAGTCTCTCTTCTACTTTACCACCAAGAGTCATTCCTGTTTATGATGGTGATCCTTTACAGTACGAAGTTTTCCGCAGGGCATTTGAGAGAGGAGTTGAAAAAAAGTGTGATGACTACAGTGACTGCTTGCATTTCCTAGAGCAATATACAAGAGGGCATCCAAAAGACTTAGTCCGCAGCTGTCAACATCTGCCCCCAGCCCAGGGCTATCAAAGAGCAAAAGATCTGCTCAAAGAACATTTTGGCAATGAACATAAGATTGCCACTGCATATATGGACAAAGCATTTGCCTGGTCAGTGATCAAATCAGAGGATGTGGAGGCATTGCAAGCATTCTCACTGTTCCTTAGAGGTTGTTGCACTGCAATGGAACATCTCACCTATATGGAGGAAATGAATGTTGCTTCCAATATGAAGACCATCCTTCTGAAACTGCCTTACCGGCTCAGAGACAAGTGGAGAAGTAGAGCATGTCAGTTACAGGAGCAGCGTGGACATCGAGCTAGATTTTCTGACCTGGTAGACTTCATAGAAAGACAAGTGAAGATACTATCAGATCCACTTTTTGGAAACATTCAGGATGCTAAGCCAGCTGCAACTGTCAAAGGCTCTACTAAAACAAGAGAAAAGTCAAGACCTAGAGGAAGCAGTTTTGCAACAGCTGTAACACCTGTAAAAATATCAGTACAAGAAAATTTGACAACAAATGGAATGAAAGGAAATGTACCTACTACCAATTTTCAAAGTTCTTGTTTGTTCTGCAACAAGAGTGGTCACACATTGGGGCGGTGTCCACAGATCAGGAAGAAGATGCACAGAGAAAAAATAGACTTCTTAAAGGAGAAGGGAGTCTGTTTTGGATGTTTAAAAATAGGACACATGAGCAAAGACTGCAAGAGTCGTTTGACTTGTGATGTGTGCAACCAAAATCATCCTGAAATACTTCACATTGAACAAAAGGACAAAGGAAAAAAAGCAGAACATACAGAACAGAGTGAAAAAGCAACTGGGAGTAATGCTGTTCTCTCACCTCATACATGTGGGCATATTGGGGCCGGTGATGAAAACTGTACCTTTTCCATTGTACCAGTACAAGTAAAGAGCCAAAAGGGGGACACAGTGTTGCAAACATATGCATTTTTGGATCATGGAAGTACATCTACCTTTTGCACAGAAAGCTTGATGAGAAGGCTGAACATAACAGGGCAAAGGACCAATATTCTTTTACGTACCATGAACCAAGTGAAGCCTGTGACCAGTCATCATATCTCAGGTTTGGAAATATCTAGTCTGGACAAAGACTATTTCATTCAAATATCTGATGTGTTCACACATAAAACCATGCCTGTTTCCCAGCTCAACATTCCCAGACAAGAAGATCTGACACAATGGCCTTACTTGAAGGATATCAAGATTCATGAAATAGACTCTGGCATTGACCTACTCATCGGGACAAATGCTTCAAAGGTATTGGAACCTTGGGAGCTGGTCAACAGCCAAGGGGATGGACCATATGCTGTGAAGACCCTACTGGGGTGGGTCATCTATGGTCCCCTGAGAGGAGACAAAAGCATAAGGGATGAAAATGGCTGCCCTGCTGCTGCTGTCAATCGAATATCCATTGTAAACTTGGAGGAGCTACTGGTCAAACAGTACAATCATGACTTCAGTGAAGGAACCAGCAAGGAAACAGAGGAAATGTCTAGGGAAGATGTAAAATTCTTGGACATTGTGAATCGCTCAGCAAAAGTGACAGATGGACACTACTGCCTAGATTTACCTTTCACACAAGAAAAGCCCAGCATGCCAAATAACCGTTGCATTGCAGTGCAGCGCATCCAAAGCCTCAAACGCAAGTTTGCCAAGAATAAGAAATTTCATGATGAATATACATCTTTCCTCACAGAAATGATTGTCAATGGTTATGCTGAGGTGGTACCAGTCGACCAGCTGAATCGAAGCGATGGAGAACTCTGGTACATCCCACATCACGGAGTGTATCACTCAAAGAAAGGAACCTTAAGGGTAGTGTTTGACTGTGGTGCAGTCTTTAAAGGAACATCACTTAACTGCCAATTGCTGCAGGGTCCAGACCTTACCAACTCACTCATTGGAGTTCTCATCAGATTCAGACAAGAGCCGGTTGCTTTGATGGCTGACATCAAAGCAATGTTTCATCAAGTCAGAGTATCAGAAAAGCATGTTGACTATCTGCGATTCCTGTGGTGGCCCGATGGTGATGTGCAGCAAGATCTTGTTGAATACCGGATGAAAGTACATCTCTTTGGAGCCGTGTCGTCACCAAGTTGTGCAAACTTTGCATTAAGGAAGACTGCTGATGACAACAAAGGTCACTTTCCATCAGAGGTGACAAACACAGTAAAGAACAACTTCTATGTAGATGATTGTTTGAAATCCCTGCCTTCGGAACAGGAAGCAGTTCAAATGGTAAGAGACCTGACTGCTCTCTGCAAAATGGGAGGATTCATGCTGTCAAAGTGGATCAGCAACAGCCGTGCTGTATTGGCATCCATTCCCCAAGAAAACCGAACCAAAGAGACTAAGGAGTTGGACTTGGACAAAGACAATCTGCCAATGGAAAGAGCCCTGGGATTGCACTGGTGTGTTGAAACAGATGTCTTCAAGTTCAAAATTGCTGCACAGGAACGACCATACACCAGACGTGGCATCTTGTCCATAGTCAGCTCTATATACGACCCTTTAGGATTTGTAGCACCATTTACTCTGCCAGCCAAACTGATTATGCAGGAGCTCTGTAAGAAAAAACTTGGATGGGATGAAAACATACCCCAAACCTTCTTGCATCGGTGGACAGGATGGCTAGCAGACCTTAACAAGATGGCAGAGTTTAAAGTAGACCGGTGCATGAAGCCCACAAGCTTTGGTCAAATCAGATTTGCACAGCTACACCACTTTTCAGACGCCAGTGAAAGTGGCTATGGTACTGCCTCATATATAAGACTGGAAAACTATAACAGAGAAGCGCATGTTGCATTCATAATAGGAAAATCCAGAGTGGCACCATTGAAACAAATAACGATTCCCCGAATGGAGCTCACAGCTGCAGTCCTAGCTGTCAAAGTTGACACAATGCTGCGAAAGGAATTACAGCTTCAACTGGACAAATCCATCTTCTGGACCGATAGCACAACGGTGCTTAAATACATCAACAACGAAACCAAACGCTTCCAAACATTTGTAGCAAACAGGACCTCTTTTATAAGGGATGCTACTGATGTATCACAATGGAGATATGTTAACACAAAGGAAAATCCTGCAGATGAAGCCTCTAGGGGACTAACAGCAGACCGCTTCTTGAGCTGCAAAAGATGGATCCAGGGACCAGATTTTCTCTGTAAGCCAGACAGAGAATGGCCAAAACCTCACTTGGAATCTGCAATCTCTGCTAATGATCCAATGGATCTGGAAGCACTCACACCAAACCATCTTCTTCTGTTGAAGTCTAAGCCAATACTACCACCAGGACTCTTTGTAAAAGAAGACTTGTACATCAAACGCAGATGGAGACAAGTGCAATACATGGCAGATCTCTTTTGGAAACGGTGGACACAGGAATACTTACCTCTTATCCAAGAACGACAACGGTGGTCAAAGGTAAAAAGAAGCTTTGCTCCAGGTGACATTGTTGTGGTGGTTGATTCTACTGCACCACGAGGCTCATGGCTAATGGGCAGAATACTGGAAACTAAACCAGATGCACAAGGACTTGTGCGCACAGTTCGACTCCAGACGAAGAGCAGCATCTTGGAAAGACCAATAACAAAGATATGTCTGCTCCAAGAAGCCGAGACCTAAACGGCAAGAAAAAAAGAAAAAAAAAGAAGATTGAAGAATCAGTAAAGAGGATTAATGCCAACACATAGTAGATGCATTTTTTGAAAATTGTATATGTAATGTATAATGGATATGGCACCTTTTTTATTATTTATTGGTAATTGTTTTGTTATATACTTAAAACAATTAGGGGCCGGTATGTAGGAGCCATTTATGTTGATTGTTGGCATGTCATTTGTTTAGTTATAACTTGCAGTATTATTTTGGACACTGGGTGGCGGTCATGAGATGCACAGGGTTGTATATTTAGGGGCATAGGTGACAGGAAACGGGAGGCACAGGCAGGTGGAGCACATACAGTTCTTACCAGATCGGGAACAGACGCACACTACAGCTGGCAGGATAGAAACCCGGTATGTTCATGTCATGTACAAAGACTTCAATAAAACAACAAACTAAACGGCAGCCAACGGACTGGAAAATCTGTTCTTGAATCTGCGTAAGATCACTCCTAACTTAACCTACCTGTGTAGTAATGGTAAACTGGAAAAACAGGAAAAGAAAGGACATCAAAAAATGAAAATTGCCATTACAATGATGATTATTATTATTATTATTATAAGAGCAGAAACAGATGTGATTTGTCTTTTTGATTGGAGATAAATGTCCAATCAGAAGCAGAGACATCCAGATATTAAAAGAACAACATAAAAGCAGCAAATATACAAAAATCCCTGAAATAAAGAAGCAAATATACGGTTCAGATTTCAACATAAATGTGGATTGTAAAGCTGCGACACAAATAAAGTTTGATTTTCCAACATGTGAAAATGTTCAGGACTGTAAAATCAGACACATGTTTATTTCTGATAATAAGAGTTTCTTAACGGACTGTAAAAGTCTTGTTTGGTGACATTTGGAGAAAGATTTAGTTTTTCCAAACCTGCATGTTCAGCATGATGGAAATAGAAAACAGCTGTTAGTTTGGATGAAGTTTGACAGCAGGAGTCCAGATGTTTTCTTCATCTTTCAAATGAAGTGAAAAAGAGAAAAATGGGAGTTTTTCTGTGATAAAGTAAAGTGGAGAACTGTACCTGGATCTGTAGATGTGATAGTTTCTCCTCCATGCTTGCAGCTCTGTGTGCAGTCTGTGTTTGGATGTTGAGCTGTGAGCTTTTGACTTTCTTCTTGGTTTCCTCTCTCAGCTCCTCGTCACATACCTGATCTGACCTCTGACCTCTGACCCGCTGATCGTCACAGCAGAAGAAGACAAACGGACGTCTGTATTCACTTTGTGTGCAGAAAGTTAACCGACACACGTGTTTCACTGTTTTCTTCCTGGAGAAGAAAACACTTGCTTTTTGTCCAAAGCACATTTTCCAAATATAACTATTAATGTTGATGATTTATATCAAAATGTGACTTTTCATTCAAAGTTGAGTTGTGTGAAGGTTGTAGAAATGAGAAACTGACCCTGCGCTAAACTGTGTGTGAATAAACAATATAACTATTAATAATGTTCAGCTTATTATTAGAGTGCCATTTTTCTGAATCTGACAATAAAGATCAAATGAAAGCTTCTATTATTATTTATGATCCTTTTTTATTGGACATAACAGGTGATACTGCAGTTCCATTTATTTCTGCCTGAGTAACATAAACATACAAATGATCAACTTTACTTGGTACAACACAAAAACAGGAAATAAGAAACATTTCAAACAGATTGTAAACAGATTGATGATCCTGTAAATGAGCTTTTTATTGTGGATATTTAGTAAGGCGCTAAACTGTCAGCTGTTTGTCCTCTAATATTCTGTTCACATACAGCCAGAGTTGCAACAATTAGTCCATTCATTGATTATCCGTCAACACTAAATTAACACTTAATCATCATTTGAGTCATTTTGAAGCAAACATTTTCTGCTTTTAGCTTCTCAGGTGTGAAGATTGAATGCTTTTCTTTGTCTTACATGATAATAAACAGAATATTTGACTGTTCTGGACTTTAGTTCAGACAAAATGAGACATTTAAAGACGTCGCCTTTGACTCTGTGAAATTACAACCAGCATTTTACACAATTTACACAATTTCCTGACATTTTATAGACAAAACCATGAATTGATGAATCTATGAATCATAATGTTTATTTACAGCTCTACATGCACATCCAGTAGAGACACATAAAAACATGTCGCTTTCTGAATTGACTATATGATTAAAAAAACAACTAATTGAACAACAAATAAGAGTAAAAACAACAAAGAGCCTCTATAGGCCAGCGGATACTTACTGTCATTATGTGTGTTATAGTTAGTGGGCAAAACTCTTCCAACATTTTTAAAAACCTTGGTCACAACTTGACGTTTCAGTAAACTTTCAGCCGCTGGTGGTTTTCTCTCTGAGAGCTTCTGAGTTTCACTGAGACTCATAAGGATCAAAGCCACGACCTCCGAACCTCCAAACAGTCCTCTAACAGACTGAGCTATCTGCTCTGAGAACATCAGCTTCTTTTTTACAGCTTTTTAAATGTCAAACAAACTGTCAGTCATGTGGAAACCATGTTGGTTTAGAAACTGCATTTACAAGCAGTGAGAGATCAGGTTGGTACTAAATAACATGAGAAAGTTTCTCTAACAGGAGGAGACTCTTCCTCCTACAGAGAACACAGAGACACTGAACCAGACCAGTAGACTCCAAACCCAGCATACAGAGGCTGAGTGAATGTGGTGTTGAAGGTGTGGAGGAGGATCAGTGTGTCAGAGGAGACTCTGTAGAAGGACAGAGTGCCAGCAGGACAGTCCACATACACTGCTACTCTGTTAGAGGAGGAGGAGGAGGAGGAGGAGGAGGAGGAGATGGATGTTTCTCTCTTATTGTGACAGACAGAGTAACCACCATCATCAGAGCAGATCAGACTCCAGGACTGATCATTCCCTCCAAACTCACAGTCATCACTGTCTCCTTTCCTGTTGATTCCTCTGTAACTCACTGATATATAAACGTTTCCTCTCCACTCGACCTCCCAGTAACAGCGACCAGTCAGATCATTTCTACACAGCAGCTGAGGACAGTAATCAAATCTGTCTGGATGATCAGGATATGACTGATCCTCCTCCCACACATTTGTCACCTTCCTGTTGTTGTCAGACAGTTTGAGGAATGTGTTTGCTGTGTTTGGATCCAGTGTGAGTTGACAGAAATCTGATGGAGAGAACGAGACACAATACAGCTGCAGTTATTGATCGATCATCTGATTGTTGATGACATCATCTTCATCCTCAGTAGGATGTGAATGAGTGATGTCACAGTTTGAAGTTTGCTTTGTTTTGATGAATGAAATGAAAAACACACTTACACCTCCAAGGACCTGGTGTCAAGAATCGGACTCCAGCAGGCTGCAGGCTGAAAGGAGGAGGGGGGTCAGAGCAGCACGTTCTCTTTCAGCATGCAAACATGGACGTTACATCGCTCTAGTCTACTGTTTGATTATTCTGTTCAAATGTGGGGTTGGGCTTTGATAGACTTTGATCCAATCTGAATCCAGTATCCCAATCCTTCTGAAACCCTGATTGAATCTAATCAGGTTGAACTTTCAACATTTACAGGAAACTTCAGTTAGAAATAACAAAAAGTCAAAGATTGAGTTGAGATGTGTGATCAGCTCTGACAGAGAAAATGTTTCCAGCTCTTCCTCCTCTATCAGACATTGTCTCTCCATACACTCAAAAACATCATTCATGCCATCATTTATTATTAAGAACCCCAACTATCACTTTCATTAAATGAATGCTTCAGTTGTTGCTCAAATTTCAGTTTGTAAAACTGCATTTTTAGACACTTTGAACATCACAGTTTGACCAGCACTGGGACGCAGCTCATTGTTCATGTTTTATCCAGCAGGATAGTGAACGTGCAGAGGCAGAGTCAGGGATTGCACAGACAACAATGGGCATCAATGCGATTCGAGTGGAGGCTGCCGGTCCTGAAGATGAGATGTATGCAGATGTTGGTGTTGTACTTGAAGGTGTGGAAGTTCTGCAAAACCTACAAAGTGTCACCTTTGCAAGTCTGATGGTTTTTGTTTCATTGATGTGCTGAACTTGCCGTACCCTAAGGACCTCAAGTGCACGATTGAAGGGTTCAAGAAAATCCTGATGGACCTGGACTTCACCAAAAATTCAAGTATTGAAGATTAAATTCAGTGACTGCATTTTGTACTAATAGATTATTATTATTATTATTATTATTATTAAAACATGCAAACAAGTGGTTGATTTCTGCAAGTTTTGCCACTTACCAGAGTGAGCTTGAATATTCTGTTTATATTCCTTTACTCAAGAAACATGTGAAAGTGGTAGAAAGCTCCTCAACAACTGAGCCTTGTTACAGTCTTCTGAATTATGGTCTCAGCAAATTTCAGAAAATGGATATCAGGGATTTCTTGAATTGGTAATGTGATGTAAGCAGTACAGTCACCATGGTTTACCTGTCTATCTCTAGTTCCACACAGTTGTTCAGCACAGTTTGTAAGAGAGTTTCTTGTTGCTACAGAAAGGTCTGTTTATAATATACAGTATATTCTTGGTCATGCAACAAGCAGCAAAGTGTTTAAGGCCGACTGGCCTCACCTGAGCCTTCACAATGTTTTTGATTCTAATTTCAAGATTAGATTCTAGGAATTGTTATGCTTCTGAAATGACTAATCATAGTTCAGGGTTACCTTAAATTAGCCTTTAACTGTTTGCCTGTCTTTATAGGCATTTGTCTAAGTGGTCAACTGTGCCAAAATAAGTAAATATTTGAAAAGGGAGCACTTTCTTTAACCTTGTGCATGTAAGAACGGTATTTTCTTTTGTTTTTGTTTTTTGTTTTGTTTTTTTAAATAGATTTTTAATATATTTGTTGTTCACATGTTTTGGTTGCTCTTTTTGTGGGTGTGTGCTGTATGTCAGTGTGTTATGTTGTTGAATGGAAATGGTGTAGTGTGATGTTGTTGTATGACAACGTTTTGCTGCCTTTGACTTTCTGCAATACCCAAACTGGCCACATGATCCAAATAAATATTAAATTAATCAAATGTGAAGGTAATCTGACTGTTTTATGTTTTGTTTTTAATGTATTTTAGTTATCGTTTAAGGTGGGGTGGGGGGGATTAGCAGCCATATATTCCTCCGTTCCCCATTGCTTCTATTCATCTGTTTAGCGTCATCAGGTTAGGCTAACTCTAACTCTGGAGCTAACCCCCATGCTGCAGCATTTATTAACTGACTGACACACTTTAGTCTGTACTGTAAAAAAGACGAGAGAGAGAGAGAGAGACAGCAGCAGTGGTCGAGCGAGCTAGAGAGTGAATGAAGACAGAGAGGGAGCGCTGGTAGAGAGTGCCGGTGAATCAGATCAATAAAACGTTATTTTCTGATTGTTGCACAGTGGTTATGTTCTGGAGGACAAATAGACACGCCCAAACCTCCACGCCACCCTGCAGCTGAACACCGCAACGCCTGATTGGGTCTGAATACGGCCTTACTGTTCACCTTTTCCTCTGCTCTGCTCACATTCACCGTCACTTTTCTGACGATCGCTCTCTCGCTTAAACACTTGCTCACGTACTGCCCTTTTCTTTAAAAGGAGCTACGCAACCTGCAGTTTCCATGGCAACGACACAGACATTGACTCGCTTTTCGAAACAGCGCTGCTCAGAGGCTCCCAAACACTATTGATTTCCAAATGAATGGATATTTGGTGTTATTTTTGGCATTTACTGTTATAGCAGAAACACTGTTCATAGTTTTCAAAATGATACATTTAAAATACATTGGGTTTATTCATTTAAAGTGCATTAATTTGACGCATTTTAAGTTAATTGGGGATATTGCATAAACCTGGTTATTATTTCTTTTAAACACATTGGATTTATTAATAAGAATACATAACCTCTCGTTCCTGCTTGTTTAATTTATGTTTTAATTGTAAAAATGCTTCATGTTAAGTTTATTAGTTTGTATATGTCAAAACTATGCAATTCCAATGGATGGAAATTTTATATGCAATAGAAATACATAAGTCTTACATATTAGGCCTAAATATTTTTTGAGTGTACCTGAGAGTCTTCAGTTTCCAGTGTGGATCCTTCAGTCCAGCAGACAGCAGCTTCTCTCCTGAGGCTCCCGGATGATTGTAGCTCACATCCAGCTCTCTCAGATGGGAGGGGTTGGAGCTCAGAGCTGAGGCCAGAGAAGCACAGCCTTCCTCTGTGATCAGACATCCTGACAGCCTGCAAACACACAAAACAACACACATGTCAGACAGTCTGAGAGTCCTGCTGTGTGCAGTCAGATACAACAACAAACTGTCTCCACACTAACTAACTAACTAAAAGATGAACTGAATCAGGGAGCTCCAGAAAGTTGAGCATCCGGCCAGATGGGAAAAGTCAGCAGCTGAGGGATGATTCAGCAGCATGTTTTTAGATGTGAACCCCCTAGGGGGGTCATGACCCCCCCAGGAAGAAAATGTTTTAAATATCAGCTTTAAAATGTGGATTTACAGTCAATGTTAACGGGAGGATAAAGAGAAAAACTCACCCTAGAATTAATGTAATCTGACTGTTACAGAAGTAATGCAAGAGGGACATCAGTTCACTGCACACAGCCAAGAGAGCAGAGCCGTGTCCAAAAGTGGATTAAAGTGCATTAATCCACTAAACAATAAAGTTCATCACACAAAACTCAGTGTTTCTCAGGTTGTGCTGAACAAAACTCAGGAGACTCAGCAGCACAAATATTCCTGTTCTCTATTTCTCTGTTTAAAGTCTTCAGGTTAGGCTAACCCACTGATGTTAACATACTGATGCTAACCCACCAATGCTAACCCACTGATGCTAACCCACTGATGCTTACCCATTAACGCTAACATACTGATGCTAATACATTGATGCTAACACACTGATGTGAACCCAGTAATGCTAACCCACTGATGCTAATGTTTGTACTTATTGATTCATTGGCTTTATTTCCTCGCCCACTGTAGTGAGTGAATCTGTCTGTAGTGAAACCGGGGCTAACCTGTTCTTCCTCTGCAGGCTCCACTTCACTCAGCTGCCCGACAGACCTGCTGCTTCTTCCCACTTTAATCTGAATAACAAACCGGGGCTCGGTGCTCCGGTTGGATCCAAATGGAGAGCCGGGGCTAACGTTAGCTGGGAGGCTAGCAGAGGCTAACTGGCTGTGCTTCCTCCGTTCATGCTGCAGCTAACGCACTGCTAGCCTCCCAGCTAGCCCCGGCTCTCCGTTTGGATCCAGTGAAGTGGAGCCTGCGGAGGAAACACCGGGACCGTCAGGATGTAATAGTCCGTGGAGGAGCTGCGGTGTTCGGCTGCGCAGATAGGAAACCCCTCGGCTGACAGGATGTACCACTCTGTTTGAAAAAACTTTTTCTTCCTCTTTGTGGTTTATAACAGCAGTTGGTAACCAGCGTATTAGGTGCATTACCGCCACCTTCTGCTTCAGACTGTTGACCAAAGATTAAATCCTACACATTAATCCTGTCTGTCTAATAAACTCAAAGAAAACTCTACTGCTGCTCCCACTTGGCAGGTTCATTAAAGTTTTAATGCTGAGCTCCTGAACTCCAGTCTTCCTAAGTTCTTCCTTCATAATTTGTCTTTATTGATCATTAATACAATCTATGATTGCAGGTGTAATAGTCTCCTCAGCCAGCTGGAATAAAATATGTGCACATATCTGCATCGGCAAAAATGAGTCAAAAAGTAATCGTGTTAAATAATTGTGATCTCAATATTGACCAAAATAATCGTGAGTATGATTTTTGCCATAATCGAGCAGCTCTAGTTCTTATATTAACATAGTGAGCTTCAATCTCAATTTTTCATTTCTTCATATATTTATTATAAAAACATCTTTCAAACCAAACAAATACTAATTTGATAATAAAATATGAATACATTATATAATGAATATGAATATATTTCACTCTAATAGGTTCTTCAAGGTCACCTGTGTAAAAATTGTTTCTGTGTTTGTTTTATTTTATTTCATCTTCTGTTGAGAATTTCAATGAGTTCCTTTAAAATAAGCTGTTGGAATATCCAAGGTCTTTCCTCCTCAGTCTTTGGTTTGAAGAGTAAAACCTATCAATAATAATGACACCATAATCCTATCAGAAACATGGTGTAGAGGTGATGTACCCACACACTGCCCTCCCAGCTACAGAGAGATTATTGCCCCTTCCCACAAATGATCTACTGTTAGTCCAGCAGAGACTCAGGAGGACTCATTATATGCTACAAGTCACATTTACACAATTCACTACAAATTCTCAACATCAGAAAATAAAAAGAGATCTTCTCCCTACCCAGAAGGATATATATCTATGTGCTGTGAGTCCCCTTACTTCTCTGATGACATGTTTCCCTGCCTTGAGTCACAGATATGTCATTACCAGGGGCAGCAAATACAATAATCTGTGGTGATTTTAATGCCCGGACTGGTGCACAACCTGAAGTCACCAGTAGTCAAGGAGACAGTTTGATCAGCCAGCAAGCTCCTACTATTCACCGCCATCTGCCTCCTAGAAACAACTTTGACACTGTGATGAACAGTAATGGGAGGGAGCTGCTACAACTGTAGCCTCAGTCTGTATATGGTCAACGGTCGGGTAAGAGGGGACTCTTTGGGAAGGTTCACTTATTGTTCAACTGCTGACAACAGCACTGTAGATTATATGATCACAGACATGGACCCCTTCTCTTTCACTGCATTCACAGTCAAGCCCCAAACCCCTTTATCAGACCACAACCAAATCACCCTCTTCCTCAAACACAACACACACAAAACCCAGCAAGCTGTTCAACATACCCAGGACATACAGATGGGCCCCAGACAGCACTGAGCAATACCAAGAGGCCAGCAATAGTGAGGAGATTACATTATTACTACAAGAGTTGATAGAATAGCCCTATCCTCCCACTACTGAAGGCATATGTGAGGCTGTCCACAATATAAATGACATCTTCAACACAACAGCAAATAAAGATCAATTCAAACTATGTACAAACAAAACAAAAACAACAAAAAAGAACCACTGGTTTGACAAAGAATGTCAAAACCTGAAAAAACTAGTTAGAAACAAACAATCATATACGCCTTCAGTATTGTGAAGCACTTAAGACATAAAAATACAACCAGAAGCAAAAAGATAAAGCATAGTGAGAAACAGCTGTGCCTACTTGAAGAGAGTATAGAGTCTAACTGGGACTTCTGGGACCAGTGGAACTCTGTCTGTCAGTCTGAGCCTGAGGAGCTGCTCATACAGGACCAAGACATATGGACTCAACATTTTCACACCTTATTTGGACCAAAACCACCAGGAACTGACTTACAAACCAAACAAATACTGGAGAAACTACTAAATATGGAATTGATATTCAAAGACCACCAGAACCCCCTAGATTTCCCCGTTACTATCAACCATCTGAAAACAAACTGAAGACCCTCAAAAGCAAAAAAGCATGTGGGCCTGATGGGAGACTGAACCAAATGCTGAAATACAGCACAGAAAAATTCCACTTGGCTATTCTAAAATGATTCAACCTAATTGTGAGTGTGGGATATTTTGCTGAGAGTTGGAATAATGGTCTTATTACAGCTATATTTAAAGGTGGAGACAGATTTGAGCCTCAGAATTACAGAGGGATGTGTGTCAGCAGCTGTATGGGCAAGCTGCTCTGCAGCATCATCAACTCTCGTATTATTTGAATTTGAGACAGAGAGAGAGATTTGATTGTATTTGACAAGAGAGATTATATTATTAAATTCTCCAAATCAGTACAGTCAGTAAACTTTATGACATAATTAAATAAATGTATGTCAGTAATAAGTGTGGAGTAAAATCTACAGATCTCTTCGGTGAAGCGAGAGGCGTCTTTCAGGGCAACAGCTTGTCTCCGACTCTATTTAACATCTACATTAATGCCTTAGCAGTGCTGTTGGAGCAGTCTGGAACCCCTGCTGGCCAAACCCTTAACAATAAGGAAGTTAAATTCCTGCTCTATGCTGATGACCCACACAACAAGGACTACAGCAGCACCTGGACCTCCTGGAGCAGGACTGTCAGAACTGGGCCCTGACAGTCAACTTTAACAAATCTAAAAGCATCATCTTCCAAAAGAAGCTCAAATATCAATTCAAACTAGAGAACAGCATCTAGATCACAGCCTGTACTATGATTACCTGGAGCTCACAATCAGTGCGTCAGGTGACTTTGGTCTGACGGTGAAACAACAAGCATGTAGAGCATTTTATGCAATAAGAATAAATAGAAACACCAATTAGTATTTAGACAAAAATATTTGATAGTATAATCCAACCAATCGCTCTTTATGGCAGTGAAGTTTGGGGTCCACTCAGTCATGAGGACTACACTAGATGGGACCAGCATCCCATAGAGACCCTGCACGCAGAATCCTGTAGATCCATATTAAACATCCAAATAAAAACACCAACCAATACACGCAGGGCAGAATTAGGCTGTTACACATTGATTATTAATATTAAAAACAACACTTACCAGTGTTTCCCCCTAGGTTGAGTGGTCTGGCCTGGCGGGGCATTTTTTTTTGGGGGGGGGGGGGGGCAGCTACACAGTTCTCCGTTTTCTATTTCTCTGTTTAGCATCGTCAGGCTAGGCTAACCCATTGTTGCTAACTTCGGAGCTAAGCCCCTTCACTTTTCCAGCAGTTGGGGAAACAACACACGTGACTTTTCTTGGTCTTGACGAGCTGCAGCATTTATTAACTGACACACTGTCGTCTGTACATTTACTGCCAGACTGACAACTTCCTGTTAACCTTTTCCTCTGCTCCGCTCACATTTAATCTTATTTTTCTGACGCTCTCTCGTTTAACCACTCACTTGTTTACGCTCTGCGCTATTCCTTAAACGGAGTTATGCTACCTGCAGTTTCCCAGGCAACAACACAGACGCTCACTCACGTTTCGAGACAGCGCTGTTCAGTGCTATTGATTTGTGAATGAATGGATATTTGGCGTTATTTTTGACATTTAAATTTTTTTTTTTGGCCTGGTGGGGGTTCTCATTGGCCTGGCGGCCCACCAAGCCTGTACTATTATAGGGGAAACACTGCTTATGATTTGGTTACATCTCAAATTGAGCCCCCAAGACACACTTAAATTTCAGGCACTACAAACCCAGAGCTGAACCCCCAAAAGAGTCCCTTCTGTCAGCTGGTCCTGAGACTGATCAATAACACTCAATACTGCTCAACCTCGGACCAGTACTGATCAATAACACCCAATACTGCTCAACCTCAGACCAGCACTGATCAATAACACCCAATCAGACATAACAGTCAGCCATAGAGACAGAGATGCACTTTGTCTTAAAATGTGACAAATATAATAACATCAGAGTGGGAAACTTTTAGAAATTTATATGTTAATTCCAAACTTTACGAAGTCAGACGACAGTAAAAAGCAACAGATTCTATCAAACATGCAGCAAACTGAGGAAACATCACTGAATGTGACAAACAATCATCCTGACAGTCTATTGTACATGTGGTTTAGGGCTGTGTGACATGATATATATCATGTGATGAGAGAAAAATGTCTCTATCGTTTATATCGTTGTGACTAATCAGACTCTTTACGGCAATATTTTTCATCATTTAGAGTTTGTCCATCTTTTGCACAGATTACATTGATGAATTACTCTTCTTGGCTTTTTACTTGCACTTACAGTAACGTAACGAGTTCAGTTGTCATTAACTCTCCTCTGCTGTGCTTTACACATGGAGGGCTAAGCCCCGCCCACGCTGAGAAAGCGCAGAGAAGCAGCGAGACGGCGACTATAAATGACAGCAAAACGCAGTAAAGACTGTCTTTATTTATGTGATTTACCAGATGTATGTGCACTTGTTTAATTTCGGCTCAGTCTGAGAGTCTCTGCTGAGGTTTGCTGTCATTTATGGTTGCGTTACTATGATTCACTGCGGCGGGGCTGAACCCTCCATGTGTGAACTCGAGAACTCTAGTTGAAAACTGCACTTTTTACGTTTCTGTAAGTACAATAAAAGCTTCGGAAGTAAAAAGCCAAGAAGAGCAATTTAATTTAATCTGTGTAAAGGATGGACAGATCGCCCAGCCCTACATATAGTTATTTTATCTGTTCCATTATTATTATTGTGAATGTCATGTTATTGTTGTATTTTCTTAATTTAACATTGCAATTTTACATAGTCCTGCCGATGCAAACACTGTTCAGTAAATGTGACTATATAGTAGAGCAGGGCTGGGCGATAAGAACAAAATCTTATATCCCATCATAGCACATTTTAATTCAATGAATAAATAGTTGGTCATTGCCTTTTACACAGCATGCCAGTGTTCCACATTCAGAGGCGAAAGGTGAAAAGTTTGCAGCCCTGATAAATGTTCATAATACAACAATAATCGGAACACATTACAAAGCATTTTATTAAGATTTATAAGGTCAAGTATCATATCAATCATTTTATAAAGTGTTATAATCACTTATCACTCACCAAGTTGTTTAATGAGTCACTTTTGTTGATCAAACATTGATATAAAAGTAAAATAGAAATAGAAATAGTTTCAGGTTTTATCTATAATTTGAGTGTTTAGTGAGTTTTTTGGGGAAACATTAGTGAAATGTAAATGTTCATCATTCAACTATGAGAATTATAATACACTATGATCCTTGTAAAACATGTCAGTGAGTGACCAGCAGTTATGAAGTATTATGATTCTTGACCTTATAAGTCATTATAAAATGCTTTATAATGTGTTATGATTATTGTTATAAAGCATTATGAATATTTATGAGTGTTTATAACTATAATTATACAGTGTTGAAAGCAGATTATAACACATTATAAGTATGTTTATAATGCATTATAGACATGGGTACATTTCAGATGAATGCACATATCAGGCCTTTTACATGTTTTAGTACATACACATTAGCTTTTAAGCCCATTTCAAATAAGCACAAACTGCGTTACGTGCTTTCCCACTGCTACAACAGCAGCTTAGCATGTAGCACTTAGCCTAGCTTCTAGAATTCAATTAAGCCTACAGTGGTTAGCGGCTAAAAAGCTGTATCAGCTATATTCTCATCACATCACACAAACGTTATATCCTGACTGGCATTTTGCTTCACCATACCTTTCAAGGTAAACTAACACACCATTAAATGATTTTGGAACAAAACCTTAATGCTAACCAGCTAATCTCGGGTGACTAACTCACCAGGATAATCCATTAATTTGGAGGGAAACGCCCGCCGGAGTCCCGAAGATTCTTTTTCCACAGCCGCTCTGCAGCTTAGCAGTTTTCTCTCTCTGGCAACACGCCAGCTCCACTCGGTTTCAACTTATTTAAATCTGACATTAAAACGCCTTATTTTACTCTTTCCAAATGAACTCATTTTAGCCAAACACCCGTCTGAGTCTCAGACCCGTCTGAGTCTCCCTTCAGTTACTGCGCTGCAGTAACTGAAGGGAGACTACAGTAACTGAAGGGAGACTACAAACGCTGCAGTAACTGAAGGGAGACTACAAACTTCTCTATGCGCAGCCGCCTAGCTAGCATCTACCGCTAGCAGCTACCGCTAGCATCTACTGCTAACCTGCATGTGAGGCGTTTAGGGAACATCGGTAAATTGTAGTTTCTACTGACTGCAGTCATCTGCATCCAAGCAGCAACCTCTGGAGCTGAAAAATGAAGCCAATACAGAAGTGCCAAAAACCTTCATTCTATCTAATGGCCAATAGGGGGCGACTCCACCGGCTGCAAAAAATAGACAATAAAGAAGTGTATGCTTTAGAGCATGGCTACGTTGTGATTGACAAATCACTGCCATGGTGACAACATTGCTTAAGTAACGTAAATATGGCATATAGGCATAGCTGCTGCTGCTATTTCACAGTGTGTTTTCAGTTCAATAAAGTTAATTGTAATATTATGGTTACCTAAAAAAAAAGTCTTGTTCTGTGTTTTTTGTAATAAAAGACCCATCAATGAGTCAGATGGTCAGTTTTTCCACCGAGTACATTTTGTTTTAACAGTCTTAGGCCTGTTTTTCGCTAGCGAAAATTAGCATTAACATTATGACTGTTAACCATAGATTATAAATGCACCATGCTAACCAAGCTAGCGGCTTGCTATGGTCAGCTCCACCTTCTCTTCCAAATATGGTCACTTCTGGCTCCAAAAATCAAACATGGCGACGGCCAAATCCAAGATGGCAATGGTGAAATCGCTACACTCAAGGCTTCAAAATGGCAGTTCGGGAACCAATTGGTGATGTTACCGTGACTACGTACATATTTTTTACAGTCAATGTCTGCATCATGAGGCATTTAGACAGTACATTCATTTAGACATTACAGTAAATTCAAGAAAAATATTTCCAAAATATTTGCAGAAATGAGGGATATATAGTATATTGGCGAAGAAAGAAAAAAGTCACCTACATTTGCATTATCCACTAGGTGTAAGTATAGGGATGTACAGGTACATGTATTTGTCCTGAACTGTTGTGATACAGACGTTCTGGTTCGGTGCATGCATGCATATGAAGAGTACGCTCCGTGACTCAAACAATTACTGAACAGAAAGGCGATAAAACGTTTGATTTCTAACGTGGTCAGACAGCACGTTGTAAGAAACAGCTCTGAGAAAGAAAAATGTAGTTCAAAGAAATTTCAAAGAAGTTACTGGCTAATAATCACGTAATTACAGTGGAAATCGCTTGTATGGATCAAAAAAGTTGGGACAGAATCATTCCTATACAAATGCTGTTTAAACAATTCTCTGATAGGGAATCAAGTAGTCTGCTTACAGTGTGCATTTAAGCAATATTGCAATATAAGTAATATTGCAATTATACATCAGTTAACAACTGTTGTATAACAACAACAAAAAAAGATATAAATTGATCATATTATGCGTACCTGGAAAACAATCAGTTACGTCTGTAGACTCCTACGTAATGAAACTAGTTTACTACTCCAGCAAGTAGGCCGACCCTTAGTAACGACCTAGCAACAGAGACGATTTCTAGTCCCTGCTGAGTCAGCTAGCTAACTTGAGCTAATGCTTTCTGGAGAAGCTGAATCAAAGAAGATAAATTGGAAAATTCAAACATTTTCTTTCCTGTGAAAAATAAAATCCTGGTGGAAAACTTCTGCCAATCAGAGCTTTGGACTTTTGGTTATGCTGGATATAAATTCAACTCTCAGCACTGGTTAAAATCTTTGCTGTTCTATTCTAAACATGTTTGAGATGTGACAGTTTAATGATGAACAGACATGTAATGATATAAATCACATGGTATCAAAGCAAATATTTGTTACTCTATCTCAGCCAGAGTTCATATATGTGTGCTGTAAAATATATAAGGCTGAATCAAGGAAAGATAAACTAGAAAATTTAAACATTTTCTGTCATTTGAAACATAAAATCCTTGTGGAAAACTTTTGCAAATCAGAAGTCCTGACATTAGAGAGGCTGCATTTTATAGTTTAGAAAAATGCCTCTAAAACAATGTGGAATTTGTTCTGACCTGAGATTTTCCAGTGTGCAGTGTTGACTCTCCAGTCCAGCAGACAACTGTTTAATTCCCAAATCCTGCAGGTTGTTGTTACTGAGATCAAGCTCTCTCAGACTAGAGGACTGGGAGCTGAGAACTGAGGACAGAGCTGCACAGCTTCTCTCTGAGAGGTTACAGCCACTCAGCCTGGAGAGGAAATAAAAGGGAAAAAACAAGTAAGAATTTATTTTTGTTAAAAGGATAGCTGAGTATTTAAATAATGATGAATAAATCCAACTATCTGTGTACTTACAGAGCTTTGTTGGAGGCTTTGACCACTGGCAGCAGCCTCAGAAGAGTCTCCTCTGAAGCAGAGTATTTCTTCAGGTCAAACACATCCAGATCTTTTTCTGATGACAGTAAGATGAAGACCAGAGCTGACCACTGAGCAGGAGACAGTTCATCTGTGGAGAGACTTCCTGATCTCAGGTTCTGTTGGATCTCCTCCACTAGAGAACAATCATTCAGTTCATTCAGACAGTGGAACAGATTGATGCTTCTCTCAGCAGACAGATTCTCACTGAACTTTTTCTTGATGTACTCGACTGTTTCCTGATTGGTCTGTGACCTACTTCCTGTCTGTGTCAGCAGACCTTGTAGGAGAGTCTGATTGGTCTGCAGTGAAAGACCCAGGAGGAAGCGGAGGAACAAGTCCAGGTGTCCATTTGGACTCTTTAAGGCCTCGTCCACAGCACTCTGGTAGAAACGTGTTGATTTGCCTCCAAACCCTTTAGGCCACCAGGATGTTGTTTGTTCTTCTGCCAGCAGATTGACTCCAGAGTTGATGAATGTCAGATGGACATGAAGAGCAGCCAGAAACTCCTGAACGCTCAGATGGACAAAGCAGAACACCTTGTCCTGGTACAGCCCTCTCTCCTCTTTAAAGATCTGTGTGAACACTCCTGAGTACACTGAGGCTGCTCTGATATCGATGCCACACTCTGTCAGGTCTAATTCATAGAAGATCAGGTTTCCTTTCTGCAGCTGCTCAAAAGCCAGTTTTCCCAGAGACTCAATCATCTTCCTGCTCTCTGGACTCCAGTGTGGATCTGTCTCAGCTCCTCCATCATACTTGATGTTCTTCAGTTTGGACTGAACCACCAGGAAGTGGATGTACATTTCAGTCAGGGTCTTGGGCAGCTCTCCTCCCTCTCTGCTTTTCAACAGATCCTCCAGAACTGTAGCAGTGATCCAGCAGAAGACTGGGATGTGGCACATGATGTGGAGGCTTCGTGATGTCTTGATGTGGGAGATGATTTTGCTGGCCTGCTTCTTATCTCTGAATCTCCTCCTGAAGTACTCCTCCTTCTGTGGGTCAGTGAACCCTCTGACCTCTGTCACCATGCCGACACACTCAGGAGGGATCTGATTGGCTGCTGCAGGTCGTGTGGTTATCCAGAGGCGAGCAGAGGGAAGCAGTTTCCCCCTGATGAGGTTTGTCAGCAGCACATCCACTGAGGTGGACTCTGTAACATCTGTCAGGATCTCATTGTTGTGGAAGTCCAGAGGAAGTCGACACTCATCCAGACCGTCAAAGATGAACACAACCTGGAACTCTTCAAACCTGCAGATTCCTGCTTCTTTGGTTTCAGTAAAGAAGTGATGAACAAGTTCCACCAAGCTGTACTTTTTCTCTTTCAACACATTCAGCTCTCTGAAAGTAAATGGAAATGTGAAGTGTATGTCCTGGTTGGCTTTGTCTTCAGCCCAGTCCAGAGTGAACTTCTGTGTTAAGACTGTTTTCCCAATGCCAGCCACTCCCTTTGTCATCACTGTTCTGATTGGTTCATCTCTTCCAGGTGAGGCTTTAAAGATGTCTTCTTGTCTGATTGCTGTTTCTGGTCTGTCTGGTTTCCTAGATGCTGTTTCAATCTGTCTGACCTCATGTTCATCATTGACCTCTGCAGTCCCTCCCTCTGTGATGTAGAGCTCTGTGTAGATCTGATTCAGAAGGGTTGGGTTTCCTGCTTTAGCAATCCCCTCAAACACACACTGGAACTTCTCCATCAGGTTAGACTTGAGTTTACGTCGACACTCTGCAGTAAGAGTTCCTGAATGAACAAACAACAAATGAAATCAGTGATTGGATCCTACAGAAAGTCTAGAAATGTGAACATGTAAGTGTGTCTGTATAGTTTTTCCTGCTCCATTAGTTTTATTCAGCTCATCAGTGGAGGACAAACAGCCTCTGATCTGATATGATCTGATGCAGATGTGTGCAGCATATTTACAGCAGAGTTTGAAATATAAACCTCTCCCATGTTGCCTCCATCATGTTAAATCTGTTTAAATCCTCTTACTGCTCTGCAGACGGTCAGCCAGCTCCTCCTGCTTCATTCTCCTCAGGAAGTGCAGTGTGATCTTCAGAAATGCCTCTCTGCTGCTCCTCCTCTGCTCTTCCTCCTCACCGTCCAACACCTCCTCATCCTCACTCTGACTCTCTAAGCATTCTGGGTAATCTGGACTCAGAACCCTCTGGACTTTCTTCAGCTCGTTCTTCACAAAAGTGACGATGTTCTCCTCCAGCAGCTGGAACAGAAAGATGAATGGTACTTTAGTATTTCATCTGTGGTTGATGGACTTAATAGTAAAGGTGTGTTTGTACATGTACACACCATAAATATGGAGTCCAGGTGTGTTTGATGCTGCTGTGCAGACTGATCACTGAGAACCTCTGAGCTCTGCTGCTGAACTCTGTGGAGAAAACATCACATTTAAGGACATTTAATGACTCAAATCTGCACACAGCTTATTAAAGCTAAAGACCCATAGATGTTCTTGTCAAACTGAATAATAATCAGTGACAAAAACATGCAGTTAAAACCAAAGACATGAAGATAATCATCAGTTTAAATCCCAGAATTAAATAGAAATCTTTCAGAACAGAGTGACTGATGAGTTCAAATTCCTCCAGTGATGAAAAGAGGATGGCAGGCGACTTGGTGATGAGTCAACAGAAGAAGAAGGAAGTGAGGATGTTCTACAGGAGTTCTATGGCTCAGTAACAATCTGTGCCAACCTCAAAACTAAAGATGGAAAACCAAAAGACATGAAGGATTAATCATCAGTTTAAATCCCAGAATTTAATAGAAATCTTTCAGAACAGTGTGACTGATGAGTTCAAATTCCTCCAGTGATGAAAAGAGGATGGCAGGCGACTTGGTGATGAGTCAACAGAAGAAGAAGGAGGATGTTTTGAGAAATTTGTGTTGCACTTACAAAGGCCGGCTGATGGATGGCAGCATATGGGATGACACACTAGCATCCACTGTGGTGGCTGATGTGCAACTATACCATCAAAACCCATGCATATATAAGCAAACGGCTTTTGAATAGCTGTCCACTGTAGTGACCGTTATGCATGAAAGGGTTAATTATGACAGTAAACACTTACATGAAAAGGAAACATGTATACATAACGTGCATTGTATCTCATTTTCTTTCTAATAAAGTGAAAAAGAAAACAATAAATCAGAGCACAGAAACAAAGTGAGGAGGTGTGTTACATGTCAGTGTTGTCCTGCAGAGGGCAGCAAACACCTGCCAACACTGAATAAGAAGCTCTGTGAGAGAGGGAGCTGAGTCTTTCTGAGATGAAGATGTTCCTGTCAAACTGAAAAATAATCAGCAGTCCAATCACAGCTTGGAGGCAGCGCCATGGGCGGAGCTTATCAACACCAGCAGAGGTGAAGTCAAACATGACAGACAGCCTTTCACAATAAAACAGTTTCCTGTGGGCTGAGGGACAGAACTACTGACTGTATGTTTAGTTCCATTTATGAGACTGTTTGCAGTTTTAATGAGATGGATTGTGCTGCATGAAAGAACAGACAAGACAACAAACACTGAAATGTAAAACACCTTTTCACTTTGTTTTCTGTGTTCTGGTTTGATTTTAATGCAGCCTGAGAAACCTTCATTGTCTCTTTACCAAAGGTTTTTCAATTAATTATGACACAGTAAACACTTACATGAAAAGGAAACACGTATACATAACGTGCATTGTATCTCATTTTCTTTCTTTCTTTGATTTGTCTTTAATGAGACATTTTAGATTTTTTCTCATCTTCCATAAATATAAAACATTCTTGTGTCTAACAATCCTTTCTGTCAATTATCAACCTGTTCAGTCAGTTTATCAATCCTGAGATCAATATTCTGACCTTTGCTCAGCAGGATCCATCTTTGAAGCTCAAGACAGACACATCCAAGTTAGCTGCTGCTCTGATTATTGGATGTGATGTTTTCAAAGTTACACACACATATTGATATAGTGACCATGTTGGTGTCTTATAACACTGAACTCTTTGACATGTGACTGTTGCACAGGTGGACACTGTGATGTCACTGCTGAAACAATATATTGATTCCTCTTCTCAGGAGAGTCAGATAATAACAAACTTCAGTTTTAAATTCTTACCTTCCATCATCAGGTAGTACGTCCTCAAAGCTAATATGACGACCCATAGAGCAGTCACTCTTCATGGACACACAGCTGGGTTCAGGAGAGTCTGCTCTCTGGTGCTGCATCCTGATACAAACAATTAACAAATCAAAGAGTTTAAAAACTATTAATTTTGACCAGATTGCAGCAGCTGAAGTTTTAGAAGCAGCATGAAAATCAGTAAGAAGACAGTGGATGAGAAACGTTCTCCTGTTCATCAACATGTCATCTGATGAAAGATGCTTCATCTTATTGATTAGTTTACAAATCAGTTATTGAGGTCTTTATTAACTCAGACAGTCAGTAGTTCATTCTGAGTTACTGTGAGTTATTATTCATTAATTGAGTGTCAGATGTGACAGTGAGTGTGAATAATGATGGTGGAGTGATGTGAGTGGAGAACAGTGATGGACAGTTAGAGATCCTCATCTCAGAGCTTCGGTCTGGCTGTCATGTTCCCCACACAGAGAGCTTTTAGAGGGAGGGACTCCCTCCTCTCTGTCCTCACACTGATCCATAGCAGAGAAACAGCTGCTGGGAGAGCTGCACTCAGTCACTACAACAAGGTTTCATCACAGCAACACACATTAGCTCTCATTCGTCTCTCTAACATCACAAATACTGTAGAAAACAGGGAAGCAGCAGCTCTTCCCATCAGACACACTGACCAGGTCCATCTGAGGACTCTGCAGCCTCTGGGACAGTTCACAACATGGACTGAAAAACAGCTTTCAGTCAAACCAAGTCTGTCTCAGTGTTGGAAGATGGTTGTGTTTTGGATTAAAATGCACCACAGCCAAGTTGATCCAAGCTGTCCAACCAGTTCTGACACTCCCTGCATTTTTCACTAATGATGTGATCTTAGATTATAATTGAAGTGCTGTTGGTTCAACCTGAGAATCACTAACAGTAATACAAGGAAATCATTGTCAAACTGCTCTCCTTTAACTTATAAAGAAACAAATCGTCAAGAATAAAAATCTTCTATAAAACCTGAAGAATTAAATAAATATTGTGAAACATCATCATCCAGAAACATTTCCACTGTTCAGTCAAACAGTGATTCAACACAATGTGATCAAAGTGATCATGTTCATCAGACATTTACAGATTTCTCTGGTAGGATTCTCACCTGCTGAAGTCACTTCAGGTCAACTTATAGACACTTTCCACGTTCATGTGTCGAGGAAACATCAGGAGAGAAGAAGCTGCTCATTCTCCCTTGTCAATCCTGGTGTCTGTGTTCATTTGATCTGAGGACTCTGTTACATCCTCATAACTTCAGAGTCCATGTATAAATAAAGATCAGAGTGACATCAAAACCAGTCTAACCAGTGGCAGAAACCCAGTCAGTGTCAGAGTAATCACACATCACATGATATAGTTCTACTATCTGTCCACTAGATGGAGTCAACTGAACATCTAATGAGCTAAAGATCAGCTGTTAGTATCTCTTACCAACAATATCACTCAGTAGCTTGGATCAACTCAGCTGTGATTCATTTTATCCAAAACAACCATCTTACATCTATGAGTTTATTTTCAGCTTCACATTTCTACTAAATTCTACCATCACAGGTGTCTTTTGTTGCAGTCACACAGTACTGTAGATATTTTAATGTCACTTATCTAATTCTATAATCTTATATTGGATTTTTATTTATTTCATGCAAAGAGGTCTTTATCTGTTGCTGCTGTAACATGTGACTCCTCCCTTAAACATCAATAAATTATTGTCTTAATCAATTACTGTCCTAAATATAGACACAAGCAGCAATGACCGGGGTCCAAGCAGATTACGAACATTTGGATACTTGTTTCTTATTTAACCGACAAGAAGCAAAACTTTTGATGTTCTTTAAAATAACTTATCGTTTATTGCCTGTTTATTTATATACATATATATATATATATATATATATATGTGTGTGTGTGTGTGTGTAAGTATATATATATATACACACACACACACATACACACACGTATATATATATATATATATATATATATATATATATATATACATACATATATATATATGCGTGTGTGTGTAGCCGAGCCGAGCGTCTGCTGTCACTTTTCTTACTTGAATAATAAACATGAGTTTGTTCAAAACTGAGAAACTGAAAAAGTTTCAATCTGAAGTTTATCAAGAAATTCATCTGTTATGCAGTAAAGTACCAATACAGCAAAGTAAAAATACTCCATTACAAGTAAAAGACCTGCAGGAAAAATCCTCCTACAGTAAAAGTACATAAGTATTATGAGCTTGATGTAGTTAAAGTATTGCAGTAAAAGTAGTGGTTTGGTCCCTCTGACTGATATATTATTATATATGACATCATTAGATTATTAATAGTGAAGCATCAGTGTTAGAGCAGCATGTTACTGTTGTAGCTGCTGGAGGTGGAGCTAGTTTACACTACTTTATATACAGTTAGCTAGTTTAGTCCAGTGGTTCCCAACCTAGGGGTGGGGCCCCTCCAAAGGGTCAGCAGATAAATCTGAGGGGTGGTGAGATGATTAATGGGAGAGGAAAGAAGAAAAAACAAAGTTCTGATACACAAATCTGTTTTCAGTTTTTGGACTTTTTCTCTAATCTTTGATTTTTGCTGAAATATTGGATCATTTGAACATTTATTGAAATGAAAGCATGTGAGAAGTTTAGAGGGAAAAATCACTATTTGGTGGAGCTGTTAACAACTCATAGACATGTGAAATGTGACCCCGACTACACACTGCTTTTTGTAAGACGTCAAAAGACAAAAAGGTTGGAAACCACTGGTTTCATCTTTAACAATGTGTTGTATTTTAAAAGCTTGTTATATTATCCATTGTGTCAAATCTTCATCTGAAAAGTAACTAAAGCTGTCAAATAAATGTAGTGGAGTAGAAAGTACAATATTTCCCTCTGAAATGTAGAAAGTAGCATCACATGGAAATACTCAAGTAAAGTACAAGTACCTCTAAACTGTACTTCAGTACAGTAGTTTAGTAAATCAATCAATCAATCAATTTTTATTTATATAGCGCCAAATCACAACAAAAGTCATCTCAGGGCACTTTTCACATAGAGCAGGTCAAGACCGTACTCTTTAATTTACAGAGACCCAACCATTCCTCCATGAGCAGCACTTGGCGACAGCGGGAAGGAAAAACTCCTCCTCCTTTAACGGGTAGAAACCTCAAGCAGAACCAGACTCTTGGTGGGCGGCCATCTGCTTTGACCGGTTGGGTTGAGAGAGAGAAAGAAAGAAGGAAAGGGTGGGGGAGTTACAGAATCTGTGACGAGTTCACATGAGACATTGAAGGCAGACTGGAAAGGTGATCTCTGGGAAATGTAGTGCAGAAACACATCAGACTGAGGAGGAGCTGAAACATCACATCTCATCTTCATCACTGCTCTTCGTCAGGAGGAAGTATCCAACCTGAGGAGAGAAACAGTATCAGGACTGTCGTCTGTATGTTGTGTATCTCTGTCAGTGTTTATCTGATCAGTAGTGTGTTATTGATGGTGACGCAGCTCTGATCCACTTCCCTCTGAAGTTCTGGATCCAGTCTGATCTGAAGCTGCAGAGACGATCAGGTGGACGACTTCCTGCAGCAGGTGAGTGTTTGTGTTTGGTCGTCAAGGAAACAGTTTGTCACACACTCACACACACACACACACACACAAACCAGCTGGAAGCAGATGGGTTACTGTGAGGCAATATGATATATAAAATGCTGCTGCAGCCACTAAGTAGCCTACATATCATACGTGTATCATGGGAGTAAAGTAAAAAAATAGAAAATCACCAACTGCTTGTGAACAGAAAATGAACAAATATGAAATGTGTTGATTCAAAAATAAATCAAACTTTTTATTTATAAAAGCATCAGAGCAAATATTTCAAGTCAGAAATATTTCAGTAAAAATTGAATTTATTTCTCAGATGTTTTCTCTTTTTGTTCTTTCAGTGTCTGATCCTCCATCAGAAGGTGAATATATGCTTCCTTTAGGTAATATTATTAGGAAACACTCCATAAATTTTCATTGTTATGCAGATGACACCCAATTATATTTATCAATGAAGCCTGATGAAACCAATCAGTTAAACAAACTCCAAACATGCCTTAACGACATAAAGACCTGGATGACCTGCAATTTTCTGCTACTAAATTCAGATAAAACTGAAGTTATTGTGCTTGGCCCTAAACACCTTAGAAACAGATTATCTAATGATAAAGCTACTCTGGATGGCATTACCCTGGCCTCCAGCACCACCGTAAGGAATCTGGGAGTTATCTTTGATCAGGATATGTCCTTTAACTCCCACATAAATCAAATCTCATGGACTGCCTTTTTTCACTTACGTAATATCACAAAAATCAGGCACATCCTGTCCCTAAAAGATGCAGAAAAACTAGTTCACGCATTTGTTACTTCTAGGCTGGATTATTGCAATTCCTTATTATCAGGCTGCCCTAACAAGTCTCTAAAGACTCTCCAGCTGGTCCAGAATGCAGCTGCACGTGTTCTGACTAAAACTAGAAAAAGAGACCACATTTCTCCCATTTTAGCTTCGCTGCATTGGCTTCCTGTAAAATCTAGAATAGAATTTAAAATCCTTCTCCTAACTTACAAAGCCCTCAATGGTCAGGCACCATCATATCTTGAAGAGCTCATAATACCGTATTATCCCACTAGAACACTGCGCTCCCAGTATGCAGCTTACTGGTGGTCCCTACAGTCTCTAAAAGTAGAATGGGAGGCAGAGCCTTCAGCTATCAGGCTCCTCTTCTATGGAACCATCTACCGGATTCGGTCCGGGGTGCAGACACCCTCTCTATGTTTAAGAGTAGGCTTAAAACTTTCCTTTTTGATAAAGCTTATAGTTAGGGCCGACCAGGCTCGCCTTGGATCAGCCCTTAGTTATGCTGCTATAGGCCTAGACTGCTGGGGGACTTCCCATGATGCACTGAGCTCCTCTCTCCTCCTCCTCCTCTCCATCTGTATGCATTCATGTAACATCAATGCATGTCACTAACTTTGCTCCTTCCCCGGAGTTTTTTGTGCTTTCTCATCTCACAGGAAAACCTGAGTCCCGGGCCGAACCTTCGCGGTCCTTCACAGTCCTGATGGCATCCTTCCCTGACTGTTGCTGCTTGTGCTTGTTGTTGTTGTTGTTGTGATTTTTTTCTTCTGTCCCCCCTCCCCCTTCCCTCTCTCTTTCTCTCTCTCAACCCAACCGGTCAAAGCAGATGGCCGCCCACCAAGAGCCGGGGACTGCTTGAGGTTTCTACCCGTTAAAGGGGAGTTTTTCCTTACCGCTGTCGCCAAGTGCTGCTCATGGGGGAATTGTTGGGTCTCTGTATATTAAAGAGTACGGTCTTGACCTGCTCTATGTGAAAAGTGCCTTGAAATGACTTCTGTTGTGATATGGCGCTATATAAATAAAAATTGATTGATTGATTGATTGATTGAATGTTCAGCTTATTATTAGAGTGCCATTTTTCTGAATCTGACAATAAAGATCAAATAAAGCTTCTATTATTATTTATGATCCTTTTTTATTGGACATAACAGGTGATACTGCAGTTCCATTTATTTCTGCCTGAGTAACATAAACATACAAATGATCAACTTTACTTGGTACAACACAAAAACAGGAAATAAGAAACATTTCAAACAGATTGTAAACAGATTGATGATCCTGTAAATGAGCTTTTTATTGTGGATATTTAGTAAGGCGCTAAACTGTCAGCTGTTTGTTCTCTAATATTTTGTTCACATACAGCCAGAGCTGCAACAATTAGTCCATTCATTGATTATCCGTCAACACTAAATTAACACTTAATCATCATTTGAGTCATTTTGAAGCAAACATTTTCTGCTTTTAGCTTCTCAGGTGTGAAGATTGAATGCTTTTCTTTGTCTTACATGATAATAAACAGAATATTTGACTGTTCTGGACTTTAGTTCAGACAAAATGAGACATTTAAAGACGTCGCCTTTGACTCTGTGAAATTACAACCAGCATTTTACACAATTTACACAATTTCCTGACATTTTATAGACAAAACCATGAATTGATGAATCTATGAATCATAATGTTTATTTACAGCTCTACATGCACATCCAGTAGAGACACATAAAAACATGTCGCTTTCTGAATTGACTATATGATTAAAAAAACAACTAATTGAACAACAAATAAGAGTAAAAACAACAAAGAGCCTCTATAGGCCAGCGGATACTTACTGTCATTATGTGTGTTATAGTTAGTGGGCAAAACTCTTCCAATATTTTTAAAAACCTTGGTCACAACTTGACGTTTCAGTAAACTTTCAGCCACTGGTGGTTTTCTCTCTGAGAGCTTCTGAGTTTCACTGAGACTCATAAGGATCAAAGCCACGACCTCCAAACCTCCAAACAGTCCTCTCACAGACTGAGCTATCTGCTCTGAGAACATCAGCTTCTTTTTTACAGCTTTTTAAATGTCAAACAAACTGTCAGTCATGTGGAAACCATGTTGGTTTAGAAACTGCATTTACAAGCAGTGAGAGATCAGGTTGGTACTAAATAACATGAGAAAGTTTCTCTAACAGGAGGAGACTCTTCCTCCTACAGAGAACACAGAGACACTGAACCAGACCCGACTCCAAACCCAGGACACAGAGGCTGAGTGAATGTGGTGTTGAAGGTGTGGAGGTGGATCAGTGTGTCAGAGGAGACTCTGTAGAAGGACAGAGTGCCAGCAGGATGGTCCACATACACTGCTACTCTGTTAGAGACAGAGGAGGAGGAGGAGGAGGAGGAGATGGATGTTTTTATCTTATTGTGACGGACAGAGTAACCACCATCATCAGAGCAGGTCAGACTCCAGGACTGATCATTCCTTCCAAACAAACAGTCATTACTGTATCCTTTCCTGCTGATTCCTCTGTAACTCACTGATATATCAACGTCTCCTCTCCACTCGACCTCCCAGTAACAGCGACCAGTCAGATCATTTCTACACAGCAGCTGAGGCCAGACATCAAATCTGTCTGGATGACGAGGATATGACTGATCCTCCCACACATGTGTCACCTTCCTGTTGTTGTCAGACAGTTTGAGTTTTCTGTTTACTGTGTTTGGATCCAGTGTGAGTCGACAGAAATCTGATGGAGAGAACGAGACACAATACAGCTGCAGTTATTGATCAATCATCTGATTGATGATGACATCATCTTCATCCTCAGTAGGATGTGAATGAGTGATGTCACAGTTTGAAGTTTGCTTTGTTTTGATGAATGAAATGAAAAACACACTTACACTTCCTCAGACCTGGTGTCAAGAATCGGACTCCAGCAGGCTGCAGGCTGAAAGGAGGAGGGGGGTCAGAGCAGCACGTTCTCTTTCAGCATGCAAACATGGACGTTACATCGCTCTAGTCTACTGTTTGATTATTCTGTTCAAATGTGGGGTTGGGCTTTGATAGACTTTGATCCAATCTGAATCCAGTATCCCAATCCTTCTGAAACCCTGATTGAATCTAATCAGGTTGAACTTTCAACATTTACAGGAAACTTCAGTTAGAAATAACAAAAAGTCAAAGATTGAGTTGAGATGTGTGATCAGCTCTGACAGAGAAAATGTTTCCAGCTCTTCCTCCTCTATCAGACATTGTCTCTCCATACACTCAAAAACATCATTCATGCCATCATTTATTATTAAGCATTTGGATTTCTGTCATTTTCATTCAATCACCACAATTTGAAAATGGATTTATTCAAATCTCATAAAATCTGCAGAAATATTGTAATTCTAAAAATAATGAAATGTAATCAATTAAAACGTATGAACATGGTTTGAATATGGTTGAAGTCAATGAGTTCAAACGTGTGAGATTGGTTTACATATCAAACTCAGGAAGTGGAATCGTTTCTAAACAGATACGTCAGAATTCTCGCCGCCATCTTGACAACCACCTCAGCGCAGCACGAGCGAGCACGAGACACTCGCACGAGGCTGATTACTGGTGAGTTCCATCCATACTCAACGTAGTTCATCTGACAGTTTTCAGTGTGAGTGCATGTTTTATTACTGCAGTTGATACTGTCTCACACATCATCTGCCTATCAAAACCAACCAGGACGCCACTGTATTTACCTCATGTAATGTCAATAAATTACAGTATAAATAACTGAATCCTCTCTGAATGTATATAATATATATTATAATTTTAATGATGGAAATAGTCAGTAGCAGTAGACTGAAGGTGTTTTTATGTAGGAAGGTGTGAAATATACAGCCAGAGAGGTGAGCTTTAACATGGACTAAAAAGTGCCAGAGGATCATTTTCAATAATTCATATATTTTTGACACTGCTATTCAGAAACTCAGTAATAGCCAGATGCTAATTTAGCCTGTACATGTGTTGCACATGGTGGATGCAAACCCAAACTCTGCTGCACAACCTGGACACCACCAAAAAAAAGAAAAGAAATAGTCAAAATGGTTCATGTTGGGCTTATGATTTGATAAGTAAAAGGGTCATTATATTGTAGAATTACATGTTAAGTACAAATACATTGAGTGTCTGACTAGAACAGTTTGTGTTTTACAGGAACCTAATTCAACATCATTTGACATGAAGCTGAATGCCAGGGCAACCTCTGACATCTTGTAAGTATGTTGTAAACACATTGAGAACATGTGTAGTATAGTTTACCTGCAGACTGTTGAACTTGCACTTACAAAGCTCTTGTCATGTGTGAACTTGACTGCATTGGTGTGTGGGCTTTATGAGACTTCCCTGCAACAGCTTCATTTAAAGTTGTTTTTTCGAAGGGGAATTATCTGTAACTTCTGAACATCACATGTCTCTTTTCAGCCAATCACATGAGACTTTACAGTATAATGTAATGTGATCATCACATAGTTTGTAGTTAATGACCCCACAATTAATAGGATGTGTTTTGTCTGTGTTCACAGATATGTGAATGTGGCCGTGTAAAGTGTGTGACATTTCATTATCTACTAGGTATGAGTTGCTAAAACATTTCAGGCTCAAACATTTCCTCCATGGCAGCAATCGCCGGTATCCGTGTGTATATGTAGATTGTCCGTGTACGTTCACAAGGTGGAAGAACCTTTTGAGTCACATATATAAAAAACACAGGAATCTAGAAACACCACATGTTCAGTTCACTACGTTTTCTTGTCAGGCGTGTGGATGCCAGGAACTTTCAACAGAGAAGGACTATTTTAGTCACGTAAATCGACATCTTAGGCAATATGAAACCATAACCTGTATGTTTGAAGGATGTACTTTCCAGACAAATATATATAGCACCTTTAACTCTCGTAAAAATCAAAAACATCATCGCCACAACCAAACCCCATAGGCAAAATCAGTCATTTTAGTAACTACAGCACATCTGCTTTCCTTTCAGTACAGTTTGTGTTATTGTATGACTTTGGTGAATCTAAACTGTCCTTTTTAAAACACTGAAGTCACTATGGAGCGATGGAGGCGATGGAGTTTGGTTTGCTTGGATAGGGCAATATTTTATGATGTAAAGGCAGTTTCCTTTCAGTAAAGTCTGATGGTAAAGTAAAGCGGTGAAAATATTATAACGTACACTTAATCTAATATTGTTTGTTTTAGATGGACCTGTTTTTTAAGTGTCTAAAATATGTTGTGTTGCTGACCCTGTCCACAGCAGCTCATTTTCCGTTTTTGCTTGTTGCATGTTCAAAGTGATAGTTCAGGTTCTTACTTATATAGTGACATTAGCTGCTACTTACTAGTTTAATAGATTCTCCAGTTTGACCCATCAGCTGCTTCCCTGTCTTAAAACACAGTGTTACTATTTCAAGTGTGGACACAGCTGAGAAAAGTTTTTGAAGGATGCACAACACATTTTTTGGGATTCATTGTCCAGGATCTTTTCTCAACCCTCTGGCTTGCTAACTGCTAACTACTTTGTTTCTGGAGCTCGACACAACAGAGCCCTCGTCACTGTTTGTTCTGACAACTTGTAGTTGAAATTGTAGCGTAGTGATACAGTGATGGTAAGAGTGTACTGGATTTCTATCTATGCTAAGTGTGAACTCTTACCATAGATAAGAACCCCAACTATCACTGTCATTAAATGAATGCTTCAGTTGTTGCTCAAATTTCAGTTTGTAAAACTGCATTTTCAGAAACTTGGAACATCACAGTTTGACCAGCACTGGGACGCAGCTCATTGTTCATGTTTCATCCAGCAGGATAGTGAACGTGCAGAGGCAGAGTCAGGGATTGCACAGACAACAACGGGCATCTATGCGATTCGAGTGGAGGCCGCCGGTCCTGAAGATGAGATGTATGCAGATGTTGGTGTTGCATTTGAAGGTGTGGAAGTTCTGCAAAACGTACAAAGTGTCACCTTTGCAAGTCTGATGGTTTTTGTTTCATTGATGTGCTGAACTTGCCGTACCCTAAGGACCTCAAGTGCATGATTGAAGGGTTTAAGGAAATCCTGAGGGACCTGGACCTGGACTTCACCAAAAATTCAAGTATTGAAAATTAAATTCAGTGACTGCATTTTGACCTTATAGATTATTATTTCCCTCTGGGAAAAACATGCAAACAAGTGGTTGATTTCTGCAAGTTTTGCCACTTACCAGAGTGAACCTGAATATTCTGTTTATATTCCTTTACTCAAGAATCATGTGAAAGTGGTAGAAAGCTCCTCAACAACTGAGCCTTGTTACAGTCTTCTGAATTGTGGTCTCAGGGATTTCTTGAATTGGTAATGTGATGTAAGCAGTACAGTCACCATGGTTTACCTGTCTATCTCTAGTTCCACACAGTTGTTCAGCACAGTTTGTAAGAGAGTTTCTTGTTGCTACAGAAAGGTCTGTTTATAATATACAGTATATTCTTGGTCTCTGGCCTCACCTGAGCCTTCACAATGTTTTTGATTCTAATTTCAAGATCAGATTCTAGGAATTGTTATGCTTCTGAAATGACTAATCATAGTTCAGGGTTACCTTAAATTAGCCTTTAACTGTTTGCCTGTCTTTATAGGCATTTGTCTGAGTGGTCAACTGTGCCAAAATAAGTAAATATTTGAAAAGGGAGCACTTTCTTTAACCTTGCGCATGTAAGAACGGTATTTTCTTTTGTTTTTCTTTTTTGTTCTTCTTCTTTCTTTTTTAAATAGATTCTTAATATATTTGTTGTTCACATGTTTTGGTTGCTCTTTTTGTGGGTGTGTGCTGTATGTCAGTGTGTTATGTTGTTGAATGGAAATGGTGTAGTGTGATGTTGTTGTATGACGATGTTTTGCTGCCTTTGACTTTCTGCAATACCCAAACTGGCCACATGCTCCGAATAAATATTAAACTGTTCAAATGTGAAGGTAATCTGACTGTTTTATGTTTTGTTTTTAATGTATTTTAGTTCTTGTTTAAGGTGGGTGGGGGGGATTAGCAGCCATATATTCCTCCGTTCCCCATTGCTTCTATTCATCTGTTTAGCGTCGTCAGGTTAGGCTAACCTATTGTTGCTAACTCTGGAGCTAACCCCCATGCTGCAGCATTTATTAACTGACTGACACACTTTAGTCTGTACTGTAAAAAAGACGAGAGAAGGAGAGAGAGACAGCAGCAGTGGTCGAGCGAGCTAGAGAGTGAATGAAGACAGAGAGGGAGCGCTGGTAGAGAGAGTGCCGGTGAATCAGATCAATAAAAAGTTATTTTCTGATTGTTTCACAGCGGTTATGTTCTGGAGGACAAATAGACACGCCCACACCTCCACGCCACCCTGCAGCTGAACACCACAACGCCTGATTGGGTCTGAATCCAGCCTTACTGTTCACCTTTTCCTCTGCTCTGCTCACATTCACCGTCACTTTTCTGACAATCGCTCTCACTGAAACACTCGCTCACGTACTGCCCTTTTCTTTAAAAGGAGCTGCGCAACCTGCAGTTTCCATGGCAACGACACAGACGTTGACTCGTGTTTCGAAACAGCGCTGCTCAGAGGCTCCCAAACGCTATTGATTTCTGAATGAATGGATATTTGGCGTTATTTTTGGCATTTACTGTTATAGCAGAAACACTGTTCATAGTTTTCAAAATGATACATTTAAAATACATTGGGTTTATTCATTTAAAGTGCATTAATTTCATGCATTTTAAGTTAATTGGGGATATTGCATAAACCTCGTTATTATTTCTTTTAAACACATTGTTTAATTTATGTTTTAATTATAAAAATGCTTCATGTTAAGTTTATTAGTTTTTATATGTCAAAACTATGCAATTCCAATGGATAGAAATTTTATATGCTATTGAAATACATAAGTGTTACATAATAGGCCTCAATAGTTTTTTGAGTGTACCTGAGAGTCTCCAGTCTCCACCGTGGATCCTTCAGTCCAGCAGACAGCAGCTTCTCTCCTGAGGCTCCTGGATGATTGTAGCTCACATCCAGCTCTCTCAGATGGGAGGGGTTGGAGCTCAGAGCTGAGGCCAGAGAAGCACAGCCTTCCTCTGTGACCAGACATCCTGACAGGCTGCAAACACCCAAAACAACACACATGTCAGACAGTCTGAGAGTCCTGCTGTGTGCAGTCAAATACAACAACACACTGTCTCCACACTAACTAACTAACTAAAAGATGAACTGAATCAGGGAGCTCCAGAAAGTTGAGCATCCAGCCAGATGGGAAAAGTCAGCAGCTGAGGGATGATACAGCGGCATGTTTTTAGATGTGAACCCCCTAGGGAGGTCCGGGGTCATGACCCCCCAGGAAGAAAACGTTTTAAATATCAGCTTTAAAATGTGGATTTACAGTTGATGTTAGCAGGAGGATAAAGAGAAAAACTCACCCTAGAATTAATGTAATCTGACTGCTACAGAAGTAATGTAAGAGGGACATCAGTTCACTGCACACAGCCAAGAGAGCAGAGCCGCGTCCAAAAGTGGATTAAAGTGCATTAATCCACTAAACTATAAAGTTCATCACACAAAACTCAGTGTTTCTCAGGTTGTGCTGAACAAAAGTCAGGAGACTCAGCGGCACAAATATTCCTGTTCTCTGTTTCTCTGTTTAGAGTCTTCAGGTTAGGCTAACCCGCTGATGCTAACATACTGATGCTAACCCATTAACGCTAACACACTGATGTTAACACACTAATGTTAACTCACTGATGCGAACTCACTGATGCTAACCCATTAATGCTAATACACTGATGCTAACATACTGATGTTAACACCAAGCAGCAACCTCCGGGGCTGAAAAATGAGGCCAATGCAGAAGTGCCAAAAACCTGCATTCTATCTAACGGCCATCAGGGGGCGACTCCACTGGCTGCAAATAGATGTCCGACTGTATGGAAGTCTATGAGAAAATGACCCTACTTCTCTCTTTATTTATTACCTCAGTAAAGACTTTCCTGATGAGTTTGTGGTCTCAATCACTAGTTTCAAGTCCTCTCCAATACAGCATGATGTTCATTTTGTAAATTATGGTCCCATTTAGAGTAAAATAGATGATAAAGCAGCATATGCTTCAGGGCGTGGCTACTATGTGATTGACAAGTCGCTACCGCAGCGACAGCTTTGCTTACATAATGTAAACATGGCATAGAGGCGTAGCTGCTGCTATTTCACAGCGTGTTTTCAGTTCACTAAAGTTAACTGTAACATTGTGGTCGCCTAAAAATAGTCTTGTTCAGCATTTAGTTGTTATAAAACATCCATCAGTGAGTCGGATTATCAGTTTTTTCAGTGAGTACATTTTGTTTTAATGGTTTTCGCTAGCAAAAATTAGCATTAGCATTATCACTGTTAACCATAGATTGTAAATGCACCGTGCTAACCAAGCTAACAGCTAGCGCTAGGGTCAGCCCCACCTCCTCGTCCAAATATGGTCACTTCTGGGTCCAAAAATCAAACATGGCGACGGTCAAATCCAAAATGGCGTTGGTCAAATCGCTACACTCAAGGCTTCAAAATGGCAGTTCACAAACCAATGGGTGACGTCACGTCTCTATGGTTAACACACTGAAGCTAACAGCTAGCAGGAGGATAAAGAGAAAAACTCACCCTAGAATTAATGTAATCTGACTTACAGAAGTAATGAAAGAGAGACATCAGTTCACTGCACACAGCCAAGAGAGCAGAGCCACGTCCAAAAGTGAATTAAAATGCATTAATCCACTAATCAATAAAGTTCATCACACAAAACTCAGTGTTTCTCAGGTTGTGCTGAACAAAACTCAGGAGACTCAGCAGCACAAATATTCCTGTTCTCTATTTCTCTGTTTAGAGTCTTCAGGTTAGGCTAACCCACTGATGCTAACAACTGATGCTAACCCACTGATGTTAACAATTGATGCTGACCAACTCATGCTAACCCACTGATGCTGACCTATTAATGCTAACACACTGATGCTAACATATTGATGTTAACCCAGTGATGCTAACCCACTGATGCTAATGTTCGTACTTATTGATTCATTGGTTTTATTTCTTCGCCCACTGTAGCGAGTGAATCTGCCTGTAGTGAAACCGGGGCTAACCTGTTCTTCCTCCGCAGACTCCACTTCACTCAGCTGCCCGACAGACCTGCTGCTTCTTCCCACTTTAACCTGAATAACAAACCGGGGCTCGGTGCTCCGGTTGGATCCAAACGGAGAGCCGGGGCTAACGTTAGCTGGGAGGCTAGCGGAGGCTAACTGGCTGTGCTTCCCTCCGGTCATGCTGCTGCTAATGCTCCGCTAGCCTCCCAGCTAGCCCCGGCTCTCCGTTTGGATCCAGTGAAGTGGAGCCTGCGGAGGAAACACCGGGACCATCAGGATGTAACAGTCCGTGGAGGAGCTGCTGTGTTCGGCTGCACAGATAGGAAACCCCTCGGCTGACAGGATGTACCACTCTGTTTGAAAAAAACCTTTTTCTTCTTCTTTTTGGTTTATAACGACGGTTGGCAACCAGCGTATTAGGTGCATTACCGCCACCTTCTGCCTCAGACTGTGGACCAAAGATGAAATCCTACACATTAATCCTGTCTGTCTAATAAACTCAAAGAAAACTACTGCTGCACCCACTTGGCAGGTTCATTAAAGTTTTAATGCTGAGCTCCTGAACTCCAGTCTTCCTGAGTTCTTCCTTCATAATTTGTCTTTATTGATCATTAATACAATCTATGATTGCAGGTGTAATAGTCTCCTCAGCCAGCTGGAATAAAATATGTGCACATATCTGCATCGGCAAAAATGAGTCAAAAAGTAATCGTGTTGAATAATCGTGTTCTCAATATTGACCAAAATAATCGTGAGTATGATTTTTGCCATAATCGAGCAGCTCTAGTTCTTATATTAACATAGTGAGCTTCAATCTCATTTTTTCATTTATTCACATATTTATTTATTATAAAAACATCTTTCAAACTAAACAAATCCTAATTTGATAATAAAATATGAATATATTATATAATGAATATGAATATATTTCACTCTAATAGGTTCTTCAAGGTCATCTGTGTAAAAGTTGTTTCTGTGTTTGTTTTATAAAGTATTATAATCACTTATCACTCACCAAGTTGTTTAATGACTCACTTTTGTTGATCAAACATTTATATAAAAGTAAAATAGAAATAGAAATAGTTTCAGGTTTTATCTATAATTTGAGTGTTTAGTGAGTTTTCTGGGGAAACGTTAGTGAAATGTTAATGTTCATCATTCAGTTGTTCTTTGTCAGACTGGAAAGTCAATTCATTGTCTGTTATGACTCGTTAAACTAATTAATTAGTTTTACAACGTTTTGTATTGTTCTTGCAAAGATTTGAGTGATATTTTTTCACTTTTCTTAAAGCAAACAATGAGCACTTATAGTGACTTATAAGCAGCTTGTAATGTATTATATCTGCATATTCTTCAGGAATTACATTACTTCACTTAAAGCACCCAATGACCAGTTAGAGTCACTTATAACCATTTTAATGCATTATAACAGTGATTATTGATGCATTATAAAATGATTATAATGTATTACAACTATGAGAATTATAATACACTCTGATCCCTGTAAAACATGTCAGTGAGTGACCAGCAGTTATGAAGTATTATGATTCTTGACCTTATAAGTCATTATAAAATGCTTTATAATGTGTTATGATTATTGTTATAAAGCATTATGAATATTTATGAGTGTTTATAACTATAATTATACAGTGCTCTAAGCAGATTATAACACATTATAAGTATGTTTATTATGCATTATAGACATGGGTACATTTCAAATGAATGCACATATCTGGCCTTTTACATGTTTTAGTACATACACATTAACTTTTAAGCCCATTTCAAATAAGCACAAACTGCCTTACGTGCTTTCCCAGCGCTACAACAGCAGCTTAGCATGTAGCACTTAGCCTAGCTTCTAGGCTGCAATTAAGCCTACAGTGGTTAGCGGCTAAAAAGCTGCATCAGCTATATTCTCATCACATCACACAAACGTTATATCCTGACTGGCTTTTTGCTTCACCATACCTTTCGAGGTAAACTAACATACCATTAAATGATTTTGGAACAAAACCTTAATGCTAACCAGCTAACCTCGGGTGGCTAACTCACCAGGATAATCCATTAATTTGGAGGGAAACGCCCGCCGGAGTCCCGCAGATTCTTTTTCCACAGCCGCTCTGCAGCTTAGCAGTTTTCTCTCTCTGGCAACATGCCAGCTCCACTCGGTTTCAACTCATTTAAATCTGACATTAAAACACCTTATTTTACTCTTTCCAAACTAACTCATTTTAGCCAAACACCCGTCTGAGTAGCTGCGCTGCAGTAACTGAAGAGAGACTAGAAACTTCTCTGTGCGCAGCCGCCTAGCTAGCATCTACCGCTAGCATCTACTGCTAGCCTGCATGTGAGGCATTTAGGGAACATTGATAAATTATAGTTTCTACTGACTGCAGTCTGCATCATCTGCATCCAAGCGGCAACCTCCGGAGCTGAAAAATGAAGCTAATGCAGAAGTGCCAAAAACCTTCATTCTATCTAATGGCCAATAGGGGCGACTGCACCGGCTGAAAAAATAGACAATAAAGAAGCATATGCTTTAGAGCAGCGATTCTCAACTGGTGGGTCGCGGACACATTCTGGGCGGGTCACGGACAGCTTGTAAAAAATAAATAAATTAAAAATAATTTAAAATAATTAATGCTCATCTGATTTTGTACTCGTCTTTTATCTTGAAAAAAAAGAGACAGAGAGAGGCACGCGTCAGATGCGCACAGCATTCTCGTTGCCATGGTAACCAGCATTCGTTTGCCGGTTACCCTTCTCTTTAAATTTGTGATGATGTTCGGAGGCAAGATGGCGAAACGCAAATATAACCCGGAGTATTTGAAATGTGGCTTTTCGTTCATTGAGGACAAACATGGACAGAAACCCCAGTGTGTTATTTGTAATGAAGTGCTGGTACATGAGAGCATGAAACCATCCAAACTAATGCGACATTTACAAACGAAACATCCCACATGTAAAGACAAGCCGGTTTTTTCAAAGACGACTTCATGAGCTGAAGGTATCACAGAAGTGTCTGACAGCATCTTGTTCCAAACAAGATGCAAGAGCTACGTGGTAAGCGCTCTGAGCGTCTTACCACGTAGCTCACCGTATTGCGAAGGCCAAGAAACCACACACAATAGCCGAAGAGCTTATTTTACCCGCCGCCATGGACATGGTAAGAGAGGTGCTGGATCAATCAGCAGCAGACAAGCTTAAAACCATACTCCTGTCCAATGATACTATAGCTCGGCGTATTGAAGACATGTCTGGTAACATAAAACAACAGACCACAGCTCGCGTCCAGGCAAGCCCTTACTACGCATTACAGATGGATGAATCCACGGATATAACTCACCATGCCATTTTACTGGTTTATGTGAGACGTGTGTGGGACGGTGATTTGCAGGAACAATTTCTGTGCAGCAGAGAACTTCCTACCACTACCAAAGCAGAGGACATTTTCAACTCTGTGGACTTGTATTTGAGCTCAGTGACAACTGACGGCGCTGCCTCCATGACCGGGAAACATTCAGGTGTGGTGAAACAAATTCTGATGAGGGCACCTAATGCGACTTGGAACCACTGCTTTTTGCACCGAGAGGCACTGGCAGCTAAGAATATGGTTCCTGTGCTTGATGAAGCTTTGCAAGATGTCATCAAAGTGGTGAACCACATAAAACGGAGTGTGAAGAACAGCCGCTGCTTTTCAAATCTGTGTAAAGATTTGGGCTCTGAGCATATGCAGGTGTTGTATCACTCCGAAGTGCGCTGGCTGTCGGGGGGTAAGGTCTTGTCATGCTTTTACAAACTGAAAACAGAAATCGCCACCTTCCTCTCAGAGAATAACTCCTCATATGCTGAACTGTTTGACAACGACACCTGGCTCGCACTTGTTGCATATCTGGCTGATATTTTTGAGCACCTCAACACGTTAAACGTGCCTATGCAGGGGAAAGGAAACAACATTTTTGAACAGTCAGACAAAATTGTTGCGTTCAAGAAAAAGATCACACTGTGGGTGAATCATTTATTCAAAGACAGACTGTTTCCAAATGCTTGCCAGGAAGCACAGCAGCTGGACACCACGGCCAAAAATGACTTGAAAAAAACGATCAAGGTGCATCTCAATAAACTTCAAGCTCGGTTTGACGACTACTTCCCAGAGAAACACGGAGATAACGTTAATGTCTGGATACGCGACCCTTTCAACGTCAACATGGAAAGCGTCATGTTGCCACGCAACGAAGAACATCAGCTGGTGGAGCTGTCATGTGACCAGACGCTGAAAAAGAGATTCGGCGACGTAAGCCTTTTCCACTTCTGGTGCAGCGATGTGATGGCTGAGTATCCATCTCTCACCACTCTTGCAGTCAAAACGATCCTACCATTCAGCACAACCTATCTTTGTGAAAGTGGCTTTTCTACCTTGGTCCAGCTCAAGTCAAAGCAGAGAAACAGGTTGAACACTGAGCATGATCTGAGAGTAACTCTGCCTACTGTCACCCCAGACTTTGAAACTCTGATCAAAAGTAAAGTACATGCCCAACTGTCTCACTGACTTCCACAAAAGACAGGTTGGGTGAAAGCATCTTGTTTTGTAGCCTTATTTATTTTATGCAGTTTTGATATTTAAATTTATTGTAGTAACTTTTATACATGCAGTTGGCATGGTCCTCCTCAGTTTCTTACTAATGTACTCTGAACGCAGAGATATGCAGAGAAGTGAAATATCTAATTTTGTGGCCTTATTTATTTTGTGCAGTTTTGATATTTAATTTTATTGCAGTAACTTTTATACATGTAGTTGTCATGTTCCTGCTCAGTTTCTTAAAAAAATGCTCTTAAATTCACTTTGCATGTATATGTATGTTTAAATGTGTTTTTTAAGGTTATTTTTCAAAAATAAATTTGTTTGGTTTGTATTCTATAAAAGTGGGTTGCGATTTAATGACCATGGGAAAATGTGGGTCCCGGGCTGAGACCAGTTGAGAACCCCTGCTTTAGAGCATGGCTACGTTGTGATTGACAAGTCGCTGCCATGGTGACAACATTGCTTAAATAACGTAAACATGGCGTATAGGCGTAGCTGCTGCTATTTCACAGTGTGTTTTCAGTTCATTAAAGTTAATTGTAATATTATGGTCACCTAAAAAAAGTCTTGTTTGGTGTTTTTTGTAATAAAAGACCCATCAATGAGTCAGATGATCAGTTTTTCCACTGAGTACATTTTGTTTTAACGGTCTTAGGCCTGTTTTTCGCTAGCGAAAATTTGCATTAACATTATGACTGTTAACCATAGATTATAAATGCACCATGCTAACCAAGCTAGTAGCTAGCGCTCTGGTCAGCTCCACCCTCTCTTCCAAATATGGTCACTTCTGGCTCCAAAAATCAAACATGGCGATGGCCAAATCCAAGATGGCGATGGTCAAATCGCTACACTCAAGGCTTCAAAATGGCAGTTCGCGAACCAATTGGTGACGTCACCGTGACTACGTCCATATTTTTTACAGTCAATGTCTGCATCATGAGGCATTTAGGGGACATCTGTAATTTGTAGCTACAGAAAATAACCCCAGTTACATAAATGTACAGTAAATTCAAGAAAAACATTTCTGTAAGAAACAGCTCTGAGAAAGAAAAATGTAGTTCAAAGAAATTTCAAAGAAGTTACTGGCTAATTATCACGTAATTACAGTGGAAACCGCTTGTATGGATCAAAAAAGTCGGGACAGAATCATTCCTATACAAATGCTGTTTAAACAATTCTCTGATAGAAAATCAAGTAGTCTGCTTACAGTGTGTATTAAAGCAGTATTGCAATATAAGTAATATTGCAATTATACATCAGTTAACAACTGTTGTATAACAACAACAAAAAAAGATATAAATTGATCATATTATGGGTACCTGGAAAACAATCAGTTACGTATGTAGACTCCTACGTAATGAAACTAGTTTACTACTCCAGCAAGTAGGCCGACCCTTAGTAACGACCTAGCAACAGAGACGATTTCTAGTCCCTGCTGAGTCAGCCAGCCAACTTGAGCTAACGCTTTCTGGAGACTGTGGGATTTTCCAAACTAAATAAATGCCACATATATAAACACAAAACTGCTTTGCTAGCTCAATCTTGTTGTAACTAAGACATGCGCTGAAAAAAAAAAAATTCCATGTCGGGTAATGATAGAGTAGAGAACGGTTCGGGTTTTTCAGTGTGTGTGAGGGTGTGTAACTCGTTCCACAGTCTCAGAGTTTAATCCACTCGGTAAAGGGTCTGTTTTGTTTTCCCCACAACCCCTAATCAGTTCAGTTCAATCCAGTTTCACAAACATAAAAGAAAGACAACTCAAAACTCCGTTCTGGGTTTTCACCGAAGACCCCCCCCACAAAACAAAACAAACCAAAGACGCTAACAGAGCAACACAGTACATAAAATAAGCACATCAGAAATGTCAGATAGGTTGGACCACGGTGTTTTTCTACATATATATATATATATATATCAGTCTTCTACCCAGAAGTGACAGTTGTTGTTAGCGTGACGTCATGGTTTATAGTTCTAATGAATGGCGGAGTAATATTTTTAGTGAGAGGCTTTTTTCATTTGAGCACGGCTAGGTGTGCTGTCATGCTGATTTGAGCTCGTTCTAAATGTCTAGTTGACCAATCAGATTGCTTGGTCGGAACTATCTGTCGTATAATTTGGGTCTTTTCATACATGAAAACATATGGAAAAAAAACATTTGAAACTATGTTAATTCTATTTTCTTTTTACCTTACTCCCATAGTACACGTATGATATTTATAAAATAATTTTTAAATTGTATGAAACAAATATTCATAAAAAAACACTATTTGTGCTTTGCTGAATAATGTATTTGTATTCAGGCACACCCCTAGTGTGGAGGTGTGGGGTGGGTGTGTTTGTAACTGCCGTGAAACAATCAGAAAGTAATGTTTTCTTCCTCTCATTCACCAGCTTTCTCACTACCACTGCTCACTCTCCTAATCCACTTTCTAGCTCACTCGTTATCAAATGAAGAGAAATGTCCTCCCCTCTACCTAGTAATGTTTCTGTCTTCCCTCATGACAAGGTTGTACAGCATTACAGGTTGTGTTTCTCCAAAAGTCGATTCTGGTTCAACTTTCTCGCTGCTGTGGCCCTGCCCTCACTTGTCCTTCCCAGCAGCCTAAACGCACAACACTGCCAGCTGGTGACCTGAGGCTGGTGATGCGTGCACAATGAAATCATGACAAGAAAAAGAAAAGGAAAGAGTCATTTTCTCTCAACAATAAACATCGTCTCCTTGAAGTTTGTGACAAACTGCCAAAAATGAGCAAACGAGATGCAGCAGCAAAACAACAAGCATTTAAACAGCTGTACTGTATCTTGAAACAGACAATGAAATTCAGTAAATAGTGAAGCTGCTCATTTCATTACTTTATATTCATGTAATAAATATACGAATGTCAATTACATGATAATCTGTATGAGAAATGAAGAAAAAGAAAAGAAAATCAGTTATAATCATCCACTTATAGTGATCAATTTGACCCGGATGGAAGTGATCACTGTAAGCGATTTCCACTGTACCATGAAATTTGTGGACCTGTAAAATGAAATGTTATCAAATCTGAAAAATCATCTGAGGTATCAATTAATTCAACAACAAAATCAAAAGAAAACAATAAAAATCTGCAAGGAAAATAATTCTCTCTACTATCCTCTAATAATCCTTCAGATTTTAAATGTTCATTTGTTGAAAGGGTTGATGAATCCTGACCTGAGAGTTTCCAACGTGCAGTCTGGACTCTCCAGTCCAGCAGACAGCTGCTTCACTCCAGAGTCCTGCAGGTTATTTTTACTGAGGTCAAGCTCTCTCAGACTAGAGGACTGGGAGCTGACAACTGAGGACAGACCTTTACAGCTTCTCTCTGAGAGGTTACAGCCACTCAGCCTGAAGAGGAAATAATGAACATGAAGATGATGCTGGATATAAATTCTCTTTTCAGCACTAGTTAAAATCTTTGCTGTTCTATTCTAAACATGTTGGAGATGTGACAGTTAAATATGACAGAATCAGTGATACACAGACATATTATGATCTAAATCACTTGATATCAAAGCAATGATCAGTTTCTCTATCTCAGCCAGAATTCATATATCTGTGCTGTAAAATATATGAAGCTGAATCAAAGAAGATAAATTGGAAAATTCAAACATTTTCTTTCCTGTGAAAAATAAAATCCTGGTGGAAAACTTCTGCCAATCAGAACTTTGGACTTTTGGTGATGCTGGATATAAATTCAACTCTCAGCACTGGTTAAAATCTTTGCTGTTCTATTCAAATGAGATGCAGCAGCAAAACAACAAGCATTTAAACAGCTGTACTGTATCTTGAAACAGACAATGAAATTCAGTAAATAGCGAAGCTGCTCATTTCATTACTTTATATTCATGTAATAAATATACGAATGTCAATTACATGATAATCTGTATGAGAAATGAAGAAAAAGAAAAGGAAATCAGTTATAATCATCCACTTATAGTGATCAATTTGACCCGGATGGAAGTGATCACTATAAGCGATTTCCACTGTACCATGAAATTTGTGGACCTGTAAAATGAAATGTTATCAAAATCTGAAAAATCATCTAAGGTATCAATTCAATCAAAAGGAAACAATAAAAATCTGCATGGAAAATAATTCTCACTACTATTCTCTAATAGTCCCTCAGATTTTAAATGTTCATCTGTTGAAAGGGTTGATGAATCCTGACCTGAGAGTTTCCAGTGTGCAGTGTGGACTCTTCAGTCCAGCAGACAGCTGTTTCACTCCAGAGTCCTGCAGGTTGTTGTTACTGAGATCAAGCTCGCTCAGACTAGAGGACTGGGAGCTGAGAACTGAGGACAGAGCTGCACAGCTTCTCTCTGAGAGGTTACAGCCACTCAGCCTGGAGAGGAAATAATGAACATGAAGATGATGCTGGATACAAATTCTCCTCTCAGCACTAGTTAAAATCTTTGCTGTTCTATTCTAAACATGTTGGAGATGTGACAGTTTAATGATGAACAGACATGTAATGATATAAATCACATGGTATCAAAGCAAATATTTGTTACTCTGTCTGAGCCAGAGTTCATATATGTGTGCTGTAAAATATATAAGGCTGAATCAAGGAAAGATAAACTAGAAAATTTAAACATTTTCTGTCGTTTGAAACATAAAATTCTAGCGGAAAACTTTTGCAAGTCAGAAGTCCTGACATTAGAGAGGCTGCAACTTATAGTTTAGAAAAATGCCTCTAAAACAATGGGGACTTTGTTCTGACCTGAGATTTTCCAGTGTGCAGTGTCGACTCTTCAGTCCAACAGACAGCTGTTTCACTCCGGAGTCCTGCAGGTTATTGTTACTGAAGTCAAGCTCTCTCAGACTAGAGGACTGGGAGCTGAGAACTGAGGACAGAACTGCACAGCTTCCCTCTGAAAGGTTACAGCCACTCAGCCTGGAGAGGAAATAAAAGGGAAAAAACAAGTAAGAATTTATTTTTGTTAAAAGGATGAATAAATCCAACTATCTGTGTACTTACAGAGTTTTGTTGGAGGCTTTGACCACTGGCAGCAGCCTCAGAAGAGCCTCCTCTGAAGCAGAGTATTTCTTCAGGTCAAACACATCCAGATCTTTTTCTGATGACAGTAAGATGAAGACCAGAGCTGACCACTGAGCAGGAGACAGTTTATCTGTGGAGAGACTTCCTGATCTCAGGTACTGTTGGATCTCCTCCACCAGAGAACGATCATTCAGTTCATTCAGACAGTGGAACAGATTGATGCTACTCTCTGCAGACTGCTTCTCACTGATCTTCTTCTTGATGTACTCGACTGTTTTCTGATTGGTATGTGAGCTACTTCCTGTCTGTGTCAGCAGACCTCGTAAGAGAGTCTGATTGGTCTGCAGTGAAAGACCCAGGAGGAAGCGGAGGAACAAGTCCAGGTGTCCATTTGGACTCTTTAAGGCCACATCCACAGCACTCTGGTAGAAACATGTTGATTTCCCTCTGAACACTTCAGACAGCCGGGATATTTGTTCTTCTGCCAGCAGATTGACTCCAGAGTTGACGAATGTCAGATGGACATGAAGAGCAGCCAGAAACTCCTGAACACTCAGATGGATGAAGCAGAACACCTTGTCCTGGTACAGCCCTCTCTCCTCTTTAAAGATCTGTGTGAACACTCCTGAGCACACTGACGCTGCTCTGATATCAATGCCACACTCTGTCAGGTCTGATTCATAGAAGATCAGGTTGCCTTTCTGCAGCTGCTCAAAAGCCAGTTTTCCCAGAGACTCAATCATCTTCCTGCTCTCTGGACTCCAGTGTGGATCTGTCTCAGCTCCTCCATCATACTTGACGTTCTTAATTTTGGACTGAACCACCAGGAAGTGGATGTACATCTCAGTCAGGGTCTTGGGCAGCTCTCTTCCCTCTCTGCTTTTCAACACATGCTCCAGAACTGTAGCAGTGATCCAGCAGAAGACTGGGATGTGGCACATGATGTGGAGGCTTCGTGATGTCTTAATGTGGGAGATGATGATGCTGGCCTGCTCCTCATCTCTGAATCTCTTCCTGAAGTACTCCTCCTTCTGTGGGTCAGTGAACCCTCTGACCTCTGTCACCATGCCGACACAGTCAGGAGGGATCTGATTGGCTGCTGCAGGTCGTGTGGTTATCCAGAGGCGAGCAGAGGGAAGCAGTTTCCCCCTGATGAGGTTTGTCAGCAGCACATCCACTGAGGTGGACTCTGTAACATCAGTCAGGATCTCATTGTTGTGGAAGTCCAGAGGAAGTCGACACTCATCCAGACCGTCAAAGATGAACACAACCTGGAACTCTTCAAACCTGCAGATTCCTGCTTCTTTGGTTTCAGTAAAGAAGTGATGAACAAGTTCCACCAAGCTGTACTTTTTCACTTTCAGCATATTCAGCTCTCTGAAAGTGAATGGAAATGTGAACTGTATGTCCTGGTTGGCTTTGTCTTCAGCCCAGTCCAGAGTGAACTTCTGTGTTAAGATTGTTTTCCCAATGCCAGCCACTCCCCTTGTCATCACTGTTCTGATTGGTTCAGCTCTTCCATGTGAGGCTTTAAAAATGTCTTCACGTCTGATTGTTGTTTCTGGTCTGTCTGGTTTCCTGGATGCTGTTTCAATCTGTCTGACCTCATGTTCATCATTGACCTCTGCAGTCCCTCCCTCTGTGATGTAGAGCTCTGTGTAGATCTGATTCAGAAGGGTTGGGTTTCCTGCTTTAGCAATCCCCTCAAACACACACTGGAACTTCTCCCTCAGGTTAGACTTGAGTTTACGTCGACACTCTGTAGCATGAGTTCCTGAATGAACAAACAACAAATGAAATCAGTGAACATGTAAGTGTGTCTGTATAGTTTTTCCTCCTCCATCAGTTTTATTCAGCTCATCAGTGGAGGACAAACAGCCTCTGATCTGATGCAGATGTGTGCAGCATATTTACAGCAGAGTTTGAAATATAAACCTCTCTCATGTTGCCTCCATCATGTTAAATCTGTTAAAATCCTCTTACTGCTCTGCAGACGGTCAGCCAGCTCCTCCTGCTTCATTCTCCTCAGGAAGTGCAGTGTGATCTTCAGAAATGCCTCTCTACTGCTCCTCCTCTGCTCTTCCTCCTCACTGTCCAACACCTCCTCATCCTCACTCTGACTCTCTAAGCATTCTGGGTAATCTGGACTCAGACCCCTCTGGACTTTCTTCAGCTCGTTCTTCACAAAAGTGACGATGTTCTCCTCCAGCAGCTGGAATAGAAAGATAAACTGAACATTTAATTTAAACTGGTAGAACACAACATGTGATTCATCTGTCAGTCTGAAGGCGTGCTGGTCTAAACAGAGCAGCATGGACGCTGTTAGGACCTGAACGGTACTTTAGAATTTCATCTGTGGTTGATGGGGTTAATATTAAAGGGGTGTTTGTACATGTACACACCATAAATATGGAGTCCAGGTGTGTTTGATGCTGCTGTGCAGACTGATCACTGGGAACCTCTGAGCTCTGCTGCTGAACTCTGTGGAGAAAACATCACATTTAAGGACATTTAATGACTCAAATCTGCACACAGCTTATTAAAGCTAAAGACCCATAGATGTTCTTATCAAACTGAATAATAATCAGTGACAAAAGCATGAAGTTAAAACCAAAGACATGAAGGATTAATCATCAGTTTAAATCCCAGAATTTAATAGAAATCTTGCAGAACAGAGTGACTGATGAGTTCAAATTCCTCCAGTGATGAAAAGAGGATGGCAGGCGACTTGGTGATGAGTCAACAGAAGAAGAAGGAAGTGAGGATGTTCTACAGGAGTTCTATGGCTCAGTAACAATCTGTGCCAACCTTAATAACTAAAGATGGAACTATAAACATCCCAGTTCACCCTTCGGATGGATGAACACAACATCAAGCAGCTTTTACTCTGTACAGACTCTGTTAGAGGAGGTACAAGGTGATCCAGACATCTTTTTAAAAAACTGTCCCTGGTGCTTTATGTGTTTTCAGAGATGTTATGACATCAGCTTCCTCTTTTTGTGTAACATCTTCATCCATCCATTGTTTAGTATCATCTTTTAATTTTGGCAGAGTAAGATTTCCTGTAAATTATGAGAATAATCTCCTGTCTATTTCCCATCTGATCCATACAGATCCTGATAATAATTTTAAAAACATTTCTGATTTGAATGGGTCATTTAACATATTTTCCTCTTGATCTGTGAGAGAAAAAAGGAAAAGATCCTTTTTTCTTCATTTTCCCTCCTTGTTCTGTGTTGTTTTTTTATTTGTTTAGAAGAGAGGAGGAGAGAAGAAGAAACAGAAAATAAGGTATGAAACTAAACTGGTATAAGCTGTGCCTGATGGAGCCGGTACATGAGGGTTCAGGGATCAGATGGATTAATATTGTAATTATATCAATGTTTTGTCTGTTAAATTGAATAAGATGAAATAAATAAAGTGAAAAAGAAAACAATATATCAGAGCACAGAAACAAAGTGAGGAGGTGTGTTACATGTCAGTGTTGTCCTGCAGAGGGCAGCAAACACCTGCCAACACTGAATAAGAAGCTCTGTGAGAGAGGGAGCTGAGTCTTTCTGAGATGAAGATGTTCCTGTCAATCTGAAAAATAATCAGCCGTCCAATCACAGCTTGGAGGCAGCGCCATGGGCGGAGCTTATCAACACCAGCAGAGGTGAAGTCAAACATGACAGACAGCCTTTCACAATAAAACAGTTTCCTGTGGGCTAAGGGACAGAACTACTGACTGTATGTTTAGTTCCATTTGTGAGACTGTTTGCAGTTTTAATAAGATGGATTGTGCTGCATGAAAGAACAGACAAGACAACAAACACTGAAATGTAAAACACCTTTTCACTTTGTTTTCTGTGTTCTGGTTTGATTTTAATGCAGCCTGAGAAACCTTCATTGTCTCTTTACCAAAGGTTTTTCATTAATTATGACACAGTAAACACTTACATGAAAAGGAAACACGTATACATAACGTGCATTGTATCTCATTTTCTTTCTTTCTTTGATTTGTCTTTAATGAGACATTTTAGAATTTTTCTCATCTTCCATAAATATAAAACATTCTTGTGTCTAACAATCCTTTCTGTCAATTATCAATCTGTTCAGTCAGTTTATCAATCCTGAGATCAATATTCTGACCTTTGCTCAGCAGGATCCATCTTTGAAGCTCCAGACAGACACATCCAAGTTAGCTGCTGCTCTGATTATTGGATGTGATGTTTTCAAAGTTACACACACATATTGATATAGTGACCATGTTGGTGTCTTATAACACTGAACTCTTTGACATGTGACTGTTGCACAGGTGGACACTGTGATGTCACTGCTGAAACAATATATTGATTCCTCTTCTCAGGAGAGTCAGATAATAACAAACTTCAGTTTTACATTCTTACCTTCCATCAGCAGGTCGTCCATCTTTAAACTTAATAGGACGACCCATAGAGCGGTCACTCTTCATGGAAACACAGCTGGGTTCAGGATAGTCTGCTCTCTGCTGCTGCATCCTGATACAAATAAACAGTGACAAAAGCATGAAGTTAAAACCAAAGACATGAAGGATTAATCATCGGTTTAAATCCCAGAATTTAATAGAAATTTTTCAGAACAGAGTGACTGATGAGTTCAAATTCCTCCAGTGATGAAAAGAGGATGGCAGGCGACTTGGTGATGAGTCAACAGAAGAAGAAGGAAGTGAGGATGTTCTACAGGAGTTCTATGGCTCAGTAACAATCTGTGCCAACCTCAATAACTAAAGATGGAACTATAAACATCCCAGTTCACCCTTCAGATGGATGAACACAACATCAAGCAGCTTTTACTCTGTACAGACTCTGTTAGAGGAGGTACAAGGTGATCCAGACATCTTTTTAAAAAACTGTCCCTGGTGCTTTATGTGTTTTCAGAGATGTTATGACATCAGCTTCCTCTTTTTGTGTAACATCTTCATCCATCCATTGTTTAGTATCATCTTTTAATTTTGGCAGAGTAAGATTTCCTGTAAATTATGAGAATAATCTCCTGTCTATTTCCCATCTGATCCATACAGATCCTGATAATAATTTTAAAAACATTTCTGATTTGAATGGGTCATTTAACATATTTTCCTCTTGATCTGTGAGAGAAAAAAGGAAAAGATCCTTTTTTCTTCATTTTCCCTCCTTGTTCTGTGTTGTTTTTTTATTTGTTTAGAAGAGAGGAGGAGAGAAGAAGAAACAGAAAATAAGGTATGAAACTAAACTGGTATAAGCTGTGCCTGATGGAGCCGGTACATGAGGGTTCAGGGATCAGATGGATTAATATTGTAATTATATCAATGTTTTGTCTGTTAAATTGAATAAGATGAAATAAATAAAGTGAAAAAGAAAACAATATATCAGAGCACAGAAACAAAGTGAGGAGGTGTGTTACATGTCAGTGTTGTCCTGCAGAGGGCAGCAAACACCTGCCAACACTGAATAAGAAGCTCTGTGAGAGAGGGAGCTGAGTCTTTCTGAGATGAAGATGTTCCTGTCAATCTGAAAAATAATCAGCCGTCTAATCACAGCTTGGAGGCAGCGCCATGGGCGGAGCTTATCAACACCAGCAGAGGTGAAGTCAAACATGACAGACAGCCTTTCACAATAAAACAGTTTCCTGTGGGCTAAGGGACAGAACTACTGACTGTATGTTTAGTTCCATTTGTGAGACTGTTTGCAGTTTTAATAAGATGGATTGTGCTGCATGAAAGAACAGACAAGACAACAAACACTGAAATGTAAAACACCTTTTCACTTTGTTTTCTGTGTTCTGGTTTGATTTTAATGCAGCCTGAGAAACCTTCATTGTCTCTTTACCAAAGGTTTTTCATTAATTATGACACAGTAAACACTTACATGAAAAGGAAACACGTATACATAACGTGCATTGTATCTCATTTTCTTTCTTTCTTTGATTTGTCTTTAATGAGACATTTTAGAATTTTTCTCATCTTCCATAAATATAAAACATTCTTGTGTCTAACAATCCTTTCTATCAATTATAAATCTGTTCAGTCAGTTTATCAATCCTGAGATCAATACTCTGACCTTTGCTCAGCAGGATCCATCTTTGAAGCTCCAGACAGACACATCCAAGTTAGCTGCTGCTCTGATTATTGGATGTGATGTTTTCAAAGTTACACACACATATTGATATAGTGACCATGTTGGTGTCTTATAACACTGAACTCTTTGACATGTGACTGTTGCACAGGTGGACACTGTGATGTCACTGCTGAAACAATATATTGATTCCTCTTCTCAGGAGAGTCAGATAATAACAAACTTCAGTTTTACATTCTTACCTTCCATCATCAGGTTGTATGTCTTCAAAGCTAATATGACGACCCATAGACCAGTCACTCTTCATGGACAAACAGCTGGGTTCAGGAGAGTCTGCTCTCTGCTGCTTCATCCTGATACAAATAAACAATTAACAAATCAAAGAGTTTAAAAACTATTAATTTTGACCAGACTGTCAGCAGCTGAAGTTTTACAAGCAGAATGAAAATCAGTAAGAAGACAGTGGATGAGAAACGTTCTCCTGTTCATCAACATGTCATCTGATGAAAGATGCTTCATCTTAGTTGATTAGTTGACTAATCAGTTGTTGGGGTCTTTATTAACTCAGACAGTCAGTAGTTCATTCTGAGTTATTGTGAGTTATTATTCAGTAGTTGAGTGTGAGATGTGACAGTGAGTGTGAATAATGATGGTGGAGTGATGTGAGTGGAGAACAGTGATGGACAGTTAGAGATCCTCATCTCACCTCTGAGCTTTGGTCTGGCTGTCATGTTCCCCACACAGAGAGCTTTTAGAGGGAGGGACTCCCTCCTCTCTGTCCTCACACTGATCCATAGCAGAGAAACAGCTGCTGGGAGAGCTGCACTCAGTCACTACAACAAGGTTTCATCACAGGACACATTAGTTCTCATTCATCTCTCTAATATGTCACAAATACTGTAGAAAACAGTGAAGCAGCAGCTCTTCCCATCAGACACACTGACCAGGTCCATCTGAGGACTCTGCAGCCTCTGGGACAGTTCACAACATGGACTGAAAAACAGCTTTCAGTCAAACCAAGTCTGTCTCAGTGTTGGAAGATGGTTGTGTTTTTGATTAAAATGCACCACAGCCAAGTTGATCCAAGCTGTCCAACCAGTTCTGACACTCCCTACATTTTTCACTAATGACGTGATTGTAATTGAAGTGCTGTTGGTTCAACCTGAGAATCACTAACAGTAATACAAGGAAATCATTCTCAAACTGCTCCCCTTTAACTCTTAAAGAAACAAATCGTCAAGAATAAAAATCTTCTGTAAAACCTGAAGGATTAAATAAATATTGTGAAACATCATCATCCAGAAACATTTCTGCTGTTCAGTCAAACAGTGATTCAACACAATGTGATCAAAGTGATCATGTTCATCAGACATTTACAGATTTCTCTGGTAGGATTCTCACCTGCTGAAGTCACTTCAGGTCAACTTACAGACACTTTCCATCTTCATATGTCGAGGAAACATCAGGAGAGAAGAAGCTGCTCATTCTCCCTTGTCAATCCTGGTGTCTGTGTTCATTTGATCTGAGGACTCAGTCACATCCTCATAACTTCAGAGTCAGAGTCTATAAATAAAGATCAGAGTGACATCAAAACCAGTCTAACCTGTGGCAGAAACCCGGTCAGTGTCAGAGAAATCACACATCACATGATATAGTTCTACTATCTGTCCACTAGATGGAGCCAACTGAACATCTAATGAGCTAAAGATCAGCTGTTAGTATCTCTAACCAACAACATCACTCAGCAGCTTGGATCAACTCAGCTGTGATTCATTTTATCCAAAACAACCATCTTACATCTATGAGTTTATTTTCAGCTTCACATTTCTACTAAATTCTACCATTACAGGTGTATTTTGTTGCAGTCACACAGTACTGTAGATATTTTAATGTCACTTATCTAATTCTATAATCTTTTATTGGATTTTTATTTATTTCATGCAAAGAGTTCTTTATCTGTTGCTGCTGTAACATGTGACTCCTCCCTTAAACATCAATAAATTATTGTCTTAATCAATTACTGTCCTAAATATAGACACAAGCAGCAATGACCGGGGTCCAAGCAGATTACGAACATTTGGATACTTGTTTCTTATTTAACTGACAAGAAGCAAAACTTTTGATGTTCTTTAAAATAACTTATCGTTTATTGCCTGTTTAAATATATATATATATATATATGTATATACACATATACACATACATATATATATGTGTGTGTAGCCGAGCGTCTGCTGTCACTTTTCTTACTTGAATAATAAATGTGAGTTTGTTCAAAACTGAGAAACACTCCATTACAAGTAAAAGACCTGCAGGAAAAATCCTCCTACAGTAAAAGTACATAAGTATTATGAGCTTGATGTAGTTAAAGTATTGCAGTAAAAGTACATAAGTATTATGAGCTTGATGTAGTTAAAGTATTGCAGTAAAAGTACATAAGTATTATGAGCTTGATGTAGTTAAAGTATTGCAGTAAAAGTAGTGGTTTGGTCCCTCTGACTGATATATTATTATATATGACATCATTAGATTATTAATAGTGAAGCATCAGTGTTAGAGCAGCATGTTACTGTTGTAGCTGCTGGAGGTGGAGCTAGTTTACACTACTTTATATACAGTTAGCTAGTTTAGTCCAGTGGTTCCCAACCTAGGGGTCGGGCCCCTCCAAAGGGTCAGCAGATAAATCTGAGGGGTGGTGAGATGATTAATGGGAGAGGAAAGAAGAAAAAACAAAGTTCTGATACACAAATCTGTTTTCAGTTTTTGGACTTTTTCTCTAATCTTTGATTTTTGCTGAAATATTGGATCATTTGAACATTTATTGAAATGAAAGCATGTGAGAAGTTTAGAGGGAAAAATCACTATTTGGTGGAGCTGTTAACAACTCATAGACATGTGAAATGTGACCCCGACTACACACTGCTTTTTGTAAGACGTCAAAAGACAAAAAGGTTGGAAACCACTGGTTTCATCTTTAACAATGTGTTGTATTTTAAAAGCTTGTTATATTATCCATTGTGTCAAATCTTCATCTGAAAAGTAACTAAAGCTGTCAAATAAATGTAGTGGAGTAGAAAGTACAACATTTCTCTCTGAAATGTAGAAAGTAGCATCACATGGAAATACTCAAGTAAAGTACAAGTACCTCAACGTTGTACTTCAGTACAGTAGTTTAGTAAATCAATCAATCAATCAATTTTTATTTATATAGTGCCAAATCACAACAAAAGTCATCTCAGGGCACTTTTCACATAGAGCAGGTCAAGACCGTACTCTTTAATTTACAGAGACCCAACCATTCCTCCATGAGCAGCACTTGGCGACAGCGGGAAGGAAAAACTCCCCTTTAACGGGTAGAAACCTCAAGCAGAACCAGACTCTTGGTGGGCGGCCATCTGCTTTGACCGGTTGGGTTGAGAGAGAGAAAGAAAGAAGGAAAGGGTGGGGGGGGGGGGAAGGGGGGGTTACAGAATCTGTGACGAGTTCACATGAGACATTGAAGGCAGACTGGAAAGGTGATCTCTGGGAAATGTAGTGCAGAAACACATCAGACTGAGGAGGAGCTGAAACATCACATCTCATCTTCATCACTGCTCTTCGTCAGGAGGAAGTATCCAACCTGAGGAGAGAAACAGTATCAGGACTGTCGTCTGTATGTTGTGTATCTCTGTCAGTGTTTATCTGATCAGTAGTGTGTTATTGATGGTGACGCAGCTCTGATCCACTTCCCTCTGAAGTTCTGGATCCAGTCTGATCTGAAGCTGCAGAGACGATCAGGTGGACGACTTCCTGCAGCAGGTGAGTGTTTGTGTTTGGTCGTCAAGGAAACAGTTTGTCACACACTCACACACACACACACACACACAAACCAGCTGGAAGCAGATGGGTTACTGTGAGGCAATATGATATATAAAATGCTGCTGCAGCCACTAAGTAGCCTACATATCATACGTGTATCATGGGAGTAAAGTAAAAAAATAGAAAATCACCAACTGCTTGTGAACAGAAAATGAACAAATATGAAATGTGTTGATTCAAAAATAAATCAAACATTTTATTCCATCCAGCTTCCATCAGAAGGTGAATATATGCTTCCTTTAGGTAATATTATTAGGAAACACTCCATAAATTTTCATTGTTATGCAGATGACACCCAATTATATTTATCAATGAAGCCTGATGAAACCAATCAGTTAAACAAACTCCAAACATGCCTTAACGACATAAAGACCTGGATGACCTGCAATTTTCTACTACTAAACTCAGATAAAACTGAAGTTATTGTTCTTGGCCCTAAACACCTTAGAAACACATTATCTAATGATAAAGCTACTTTGGATGGCATTACCCTGGCCTCCAGCAGACCTCCAGATTGGGTCCGGGGTGCAGACACCCTCTCTATGTTTAAGAGTAGGCTTAAAACTTTCCTTTTTGATAAAGCTTATAGTTAGGGCCGACCAGGCTCGCCTTGGATCAGCCCTTAGTTATGCTGCTATAGGCCTAGACTGCTGGGGGACTTCCCATGATGCACTGAGCTCCTCTCTCCTCCTCCTCCTCTCCATCTGTATGCATTCATGTACCATCAATGCATGTCACTAACTTTGCTTCTTCCTCTGAGTTTTTCTGCTTCCTCGTCTCACAGGAAGGTCCGGTGCCTGAATGTGGGCCCTGGCTGTGGGGATTGTGGTCCTGTGGATGTCCTGCCTCCACACCATCATTATAAGTCATATCTCTATTACTACTTTTGTTGTTGTTATTGTTGTTGTTGTTGTTGTTATTAGGCTTCTCTGTGTGTCTCTCTCTGCTGACTTAAAATATTCCTCCAGTCTTGTACAACAAAACTAAAACTCATCTGAAGAAGTCAAACTGATTTCAGCCGCAACGATTTCAAACTCAGATCGACTGGAACGTAAAATTTATTCTTGATTTTGTCAGTATTTAGTTTTTATGTGTTTAAGTCTTTTTATTTGTAAAGTTTACTTTAAATAAACTCACTTCTTACTCTGAGCAGGATTTTGACACAATAATCTGAATTTAAAATGTTTCCACTGCTGCAGGTCACTTTCTGAACTGAGGCACCACATTAAGTGTAAAACAAATAAAAAATGTTAAATTAAAAACTTGTTTATGGATTTATGATGCTTCTCTTTGGACCGACTGCAGAAAAGAGACAAACATGTTTTTCTATTTTACAAAACTATAAATGACTCAGTGATCTTTAACAAGCTAAAACTATAAGAGTCAGAAAGGAGACGTCAGAAATATTACACATTTTTAGTGTAAAATTATTGTAACAATTCTGTTTATTTATATGATGCATTTATAAACTAAATAAAAAGACAGTAAGTTAATAACTGTACCCTCTGCTGTGTATAATAAATGAATATTTAATACTTTTAAAAGGCTTTTAATGTAAATGTTTTGTTATTGCATTTACTGACTCAAGTTTAAAAGCCTTTTATTATTAAATTTGTAATTTAATTTTAAAATTGAATTATTAATTATTTAAAGACAGAATAATGAAACTGAATTATTATTTGGTAGCAAAAAAGATCATTTTACTTTTATTTTTTACTTGGAGTTTAAACTTTAAACGCATTTAAATGCAAATATAACAAACCAATAATAAAACTGTAAAAATCACATTCAGGCTGTAAAAACTATAATAATAATAAAACAATCAGGACATATTGAACGCTGAATGGAAATCAATGACTCAGAACTGCTGCGTGTGAATATAATATGTTTAAGACATGACAAATATTTCAGATTAATACAAAAATAAGAATTCACAAACAAACAGTTGGATAGAACTTCTCTCTGAAAAGTAAAAAAATAAAATCGACAGTTAAAGAGCGTTGAGTGGTTTTTCCTCGAGTGGTTTCTGCCAAAGAAACGAAAAAATACAAAAAAACATAGAAAAGCTTCACCAGAGCTGCTTCTCCCAGCGTTTACAGTCTTATCTGCTGATTCTTCCAATAAACTCTTTAAAGTGATCAATCGACGTTTTCATCGTATCAAACTAAATTCTCTTAAAGGAATTTATTCTGTATTAAGACTCTGCAGTAGTTTGCACTGTCAGTGTGGACGAAGCCTTTCATACATGACCTGTAATAAACTCCTGCTCACATATGTGATGTAATTTACAGCCATTTATAAAGACGACGTCAAAGTTTCAGTTACACTTTGCTTTTCTTCTTGTAGTTTATTTAGTTGCTGCTAAAAGCATGTTTTAATCCCTCAGTGATCAATAATCGTGTCATTTAGATCAGAACTCTGGGATTCTGTATTATTTAGACGTTCTTGGCGTTTCCATTTAAATTTACAGATGAGCTGAACCTGCTGCAGTTCATCGTCAGAGACAGAACGCTGAACACAAAACTCCACTTTTTCGTTTTACTGCAGTTTGTTTTTCTGCAAAAACCTTTTTTTTAACTGAACAAAAGAAGCTGAAAACATCAAATGTAGACAAACAGACTCGTCTGAAAGCTGAACTGTAAACTCTTCATAAATCAACTGTAACAGCAGGAAGAACAATCTGATCCTGAACCAGTTTAAACTTTAAACTTCAGTAACGTAAAGTGAATTAAAAACAGGACCTTTGAGGTAACTGACCAATCAGAGACAAACAGGAAGCTGAAATCAGAAAAATGTCACAAATATCTGAAAATATTTTAAATATTTGCTTCTATGATAGATGTTAAAAAAAAGGATAGTAAATGTTTACATTTTATATATTTATAATTATATATTTCTCATATTCGGGTCGTTCTGTGATGTTTAAGGAGGCTGCAGAGTGCAAACAGAAGAATTAATTAATTATTATATTACGTCAAATATTATAAAAACAATCAACAATCAATCGACAATCAATTAATTATTTAAATAAAGTGATGACGAGATGAAACAGTAAAGCAGGAGACATTATAATAATTCAATAAAAGTTGTATTAAATTGGTGATTGGCACATTTAATAATAATTTTATTTGAGTTTCAGTCTAAAAATGTATTTATGACAACAAACAGAACTGAAGTGTCTTCCTGTTAATATTCCATCTCTGCTTTTATATTTACAGTTTACATCCTGTGATCACTTTAATTTAAAGATGCCAAATAATCCGACCGGCAGCCTTTAAAAAAACAATTTAAAAATCAATCACATTCATTTTAAATCTCATCCTATTAAGACAGAATAAGGAAAATAAAATTATTAATTCACTAATATAATCTTTTATTTCTTACGATGGGTTTAATAATTCATATTCATTATTTAATGTACTTTATTGTTTAAATGTAATAACTGATTATTATGAATCTTTTGTGATTATAATTTTGGCACACTGAGGCCTCCGTAGCTTTGATCAAACTAAAGAGTTTCAGCTCAACATGACAGAAACAAACGACTCGTTTCATCTTTGGAGGAAACGCTGCGTCGCTGCAGCTGTTAAAGATTATAGAAACAAACATAACAAACATAAAACTGACAGATAAACTTCATGTAACAGACGAACCGACGACTTCAAATCCACTTTGGTAAAAAACTGAAAATGATCTGACGTGTTTGGACGTCACACAGTCCTCTTCATCTCTGACATTCAAGTCATCATCATTTTCTTTCATTAAAACAATAAATTTTTAACATGAGTTAGTTCGCTGCGTCTGCAGAGTCGCCTCCACCTGCTGCTGACGGCAAAACGCTATAAGACCAGAAGGCGGCGGCGGCGGCGGCGGCGGCGTGCAGAGAGGCAGATCGGAGCTGATTGAGAAGCAGAAACTTTTCTGCAGGTTCAGTGAAAATGTTTCTTCATGTTTCCAGCTGCTGTTGGTCGTCGCCGGCCGGCGGAGCGGCGCAGCGTCCTGGCGGGTCCAGCTCTGCAGCAGCCGGAGGAAGACGAAGAAGAAGAGGAGGAGGAAGAGGAGGTGGTCGGCCGGAGGCTCCGCCTACAGCAGCGAACACCTGAAGAGGCTTTTTTTGGAGCGAGACTCTGTGATTTTAACTGGCCCGCCGCCGCCAGGCGGGTTGTTGTCGCTCTGAGGAAAAACACACAAACAGTTCAGAAACATCATCACAGGCTCCTCCTCTCAGGTAACAACAACCAATCAGAGGTAGACAGCTGTCAGGTTCAACAGATGATTGACAGCTCTCTCCTCCACTCAGACGTCTGGTTGTAATCCATTCACAGTAACATTCTACAGCAAGTCCTGTATTTATCTTTAATAATCAGCCTACAAAAGGTTAATAACTGGTTAATAACTGGTTTATAACTGTTTATAACTGGTTTATAACTGGTTTATAACTCACTATAACGCAGCTGTCAGCTGATGTAAGTGTTTATTGATGTATTAATCAATAACTAAAGTGTTTGCTGCTGTACAAACAGATAATCAATCACAATATAGTAAAACACAGCTGTAATAATATAAAATGTGTCTTCATGAGAGAAGTAAGTAGAATAATAATAAATACTGAACATTAATAAACACTGAAAATGTCCAAATATCTTCTTATAAACCGTTTATTAACTTATTGATGATAAATAGGAGAACTTGAAGTAAAGTGTTACCCAACCGGTAAAAATATTTTGAAATAAAATTAGCATTTCAAATATGTATTTATGATTATTATTAGTAGTAGTTGTAAGTGTATGTACGTAGTTTTGAGGTACTTGTACTTTACTTGAGTATTTCCATGTGATGCTACTTTATACTTTCACTACGTTTGTTTGACAGATGAAGCTGTGAACCAGATATTTTTATAAATTTCTTTTATTTTTGTAATTCATTTCGATGACTTCATGTCAATATAATCCACATTAAATCCTTTCCAGACTTTCCAGATTAGTTTAATTTAAAGACGTGTGTCTGCAGGGCTGCGACTAACAGTTATGTTTATTATTATTTAATATGTTTCATATTTCAGCTGATTTATATTTCTCTTGTAAAGTTACACTGAGACACACGAGTCTGTAACATCTAAATTAACTTCATGTTAACGAGGTTTGAGGAGGTGATGAGTGATGTCATCATCATCATGACTCTGACTGAAACATTATTGATTCATATATGAGTTTATTCTTAAGGTTACTGATTCATCTTTTACTATATAAAATATAATAAAGGTAGAATCCTCTCAGGTTAGTGAAGCTTTAGTCTTAATAAAACTTATTATTTTGTGTAGAAACTGAGAATCTTCTTCAGTCTCTCATTGATCAGCAGGCGATGAAGCCTCCACAGATTTTAAACCAACAGAGATGCTGTTTGTCAGTTTTATGTTTGAGTGTTTTTTGCCGTTTGTTTGTTTGTTTATGTGTTGTCGTGTTAAATGTTGGGAGATGATTAATGGGGTTTTTTTGCTCTCTCTGCTCCACATTGAACTTTGCATTTTAGTGACCACGTGACCTGTGTTTTATGCTGGTGAACGTTCACACTTTGTTTTCAACTGAATGAAATAAAATCTCAAATTCAACGGTTCTACTAAAATCTACTGAATATTTCTTTCAGCCTGCTTGAGGTCATTTTAGGTTGTTTTAATGTGTTTTGCTTATTTTTGCTCAAAAACAATCTTTGTTATCTTAAATGAATTTTGTCTTTCACATTACAAGCAACAAAACATTCCACTGAATTTCGCAGATTTTCATTCTGGATCACCGCTGAAAACTGTAAACTCTATTTGACTAAACAACTAACTCACTGGATCCATGGCAACATTATACTTCCTGTTTACATCCCAAGGCATTATGGGAACTGTAGTTCTAAAACTGAGAGTATAATAATCCTCCAAACAGAAGCAGAGCGTCAGACTTTGTAAACCCTGATGTATTAAAACACTGTTACTGTTATTATTACTGAACACACACACTCACACACACACACTCTCTCTCTCTCACACACACACACACACACACACACACTCACACACACTACACACACACACACTGCATGACGTTCTCACCATTTTTCTGTTCAGTCTGCTCATGATGTCTCTGCCGAGTGTGATGAAGGCCTGCGGAGGGAAACAGATTTGTCTTTGTTACAGTTTTCAGTGTGAAATGTGTAAATAAAGTTTGATACAAACTGAGATCCAGACTCACTTCCTCCACGTTGATGCTGGACTTCGCGCTGGTTTCCAAAAACTTGATCCCGTAATCGATCGCCAACTGAACAACGAGACGACAGACAGGAAGTTAGAAACAGTCTGACATTTTATTCTTGTCAAAGATATTTTTACTGAGTGTTTTGGTTCATATAACATACAGATATAACCTTATTATTATTATTATTATTATTATTTTAAAAAGAATAAATTAAGATCAGGATTAGAGTTGATTTATATTTTAAATATTAAGTAAATATTGTTTCTAGAGCAGCAACGGTAAAATTGAGTCACCATATAAACTCAATAAAGTCTCACTAGAAACTAAACATAATAAATAAATAATAATTCTGACATCAAAATACTGAGTGAAGTTTAGAAAGAATGAAGAACAAAGACATCAGTCGACCTTCCTCCTCCTCAGTGTCTGCTGTTTGTTACACAACTCAACTCATTATTTATTCTCATTATTTCCATTTTATTTGTTCAAATGTTCAAATTCTGATGAATTTTACAAATTTGACTGATTTTGTTAAAGTTTCTTCAGTTGTCTTTTAATATATTACAGAATAATCTAAACAAAAACATCAAAAACCCTCCTGGTAGTTCAATACATATATACATATATATATATACATATAAATGTAATGTATGTGATGTTTGAAAAGTTTAATTACAACATTGAAGTTTGTTTATTAAAGTCTTGTTATATTTTTTGGAAAGTTTTGAGATTGTTGTTTGTATTGATTGTTGATTGCTGTATGTATTAATCTTTATGTCTGCATGTATGTAATGAATGTATGTATTTATATGTGTATTGATCATTGATCATGTTGTTGTGTTTTTATTGATCAGCAGTCGTTACTGAGAAGATAAAACTATTATTTTATGAAAACACGTCGACGTTTATCACAAATGACCATGTGAGTCATTTTCTCTCCTGTAATAAAGTGTCGTATAAATAAAGTTTATTATTATTATTATTGTTATTATTGTTATTATTATTGTTGTTATTATTATTGTTATTATTATTATTATTGTTGTTATTATTGTTGTTATTATTATTGTTATTATTATTATTGTTATTATTATTATTGTTATTATTGTTATTGTTATTATTATTATTATTGTTATTATTGTTGTTATTGTTATTATTGTGTTGCATTGATCAGACTGATCAGCTCTGACCTTCTCTCCTCTCTCTTTGGACACTTGTCTCTTGTCGTTCATGTCACATTTGTTTCCCAGAACCATTCGCTCCACGTCTGAAGACGCATGCTGCAAACACACACAAGAAGCTCTTCATCATCATCATCACCATCATCATCATTATCATCATCATCACATCCATTATTTTACATTTTTGTTCCTTAAACACATCAGGAGCAGTTTGAGTTCAGTTTCTTTCTCAAAATCACTTCAACCTGGTTTCATATTATTCTGTTCTACAGGCAACAACAAAGACAGAGAAGAAGAAGAAGAAGAAGAAGAAGAAGAAGAAGAAGAAGAAGAAGAAGAAACGTGGGAAAACATTAAAATGTTCAGTCTGTAAACTCTCAGACTGTTTGAAGCAGTTTGCTGTGTGAACCAGCAGAGGGCGTTCTGAAAGTTCACTATCAGGGGTCCGTTTCACAAAGCAGGTTCAACAAACTCTGAGTCTAATCCTGAACTCTGAGTTGATCTACTCTGAGATAAGAAACTCTGAGTTTCCGGTTCCAGAACAGCTGATTTGAGTCAGTTTATTCAACTCGGAGTAGTTTCACCTGGAGTTAAGCGCGTGCACCACAACTATAAAAAGCCAGCATCAATGGAGCCGCGATTCAATGAGTCACCATGGCAACGGGGAAGAGGAGGGCTGCGTTTTTCGCCCCACTAGAACTAGAAACTAGAGTTTGAACATGTTTTCAGAAAGAAGTGCAACACCGCTGCAGCTGCAAAAGAGAGGGAGACGGCGTGGGAGAACATCGCTGCTCGGGTCAATGCGTAAGTTTAAATGTAGTCCTTTATAATCACAATAATATTACAGAGGAAAACTGCTTGATTGGTCGCCTATTAATTTATTTCATTTAGGTCCAATCCCGCGAGGGAGAAGCGCACCTAGCCGCAGTTTAGGATGAAATATAAAAACATTGTTCAAACAGGTGAGACCTCGGCATAATCTCATGGGGGTACCTCACTTTGATCATGTTTTACATTGTAAAGTAAATATTAAGTGGCTGTTTGACTGTGCAGTTGTTTTATCCCCAACATAATGCTGGTTTCACACACATAAATGTCTTCTCATCTACATCATGTTCTGTTAAATAATTAATCCTATTTAAACTAACACAGACTTCTACTCAGCCAACAGAAAGAAGGCAGATGTCCGTAAAACGGGTGGTGGTCCAGCACCGCCACCTCTAACGGAGGCAGAGGAGCTGGCCATAAGCAAGACTATAGGAAGGCCAGTGGCTGACTCCGACACTGTACAAAAAACTTGCAAAGAAACACAGCGCAACACACAATATCTGCTGGGATTTTAGAGCATGACTACGATTGGTAATGTTGCAAATGTAAGGACGGATTAGGTTGTGTATGTAGATGATGGACTGTGACGTGAAACGGTACCGCTCAAAAAGATAATGGCTGGAAATGCTAGAACATCTATGCCGCGGTCTGATAACCATCTCTCAACGAATATTTAATTCTCTGCGCAGTAATGCTGCACCTTCATCCACGGGATCGTTATCAAAAGGACATACCATGTTAGTGGAAAAGTCGCCACCTACTGTGCCTAATGGACTTCTAATATACTGACTCTGATTTTTTTTTAATGATTTTTTTAAATGACAGACGGCAGAACTAGGCTACGCCAAAACTCGCCTGCTGACTGAATGAATGAGGAAATCAAATGGAGTGTGTGGCTCTGAAAGAGGGCGGAGACTGAGAGAAACTCGAGGTTCATTGAGAAAAACCTGGTCCCGACCAGGTTAGGTTCATAGAGTCTGTTACTACGGTAACTGACCGAGAGCTTAAGTTACCCCTCTCTGTGAAACAGGCTAGAGTTATCCCTCTTTCTCTGGTTTGAGTTACCTCCCTTTTTGAAACGGAAAACTCAGAGTTTCCCTCATTTCAGGGTTAACAGACAGTCCTACAGCGAGTAAACATGGATGTAAAGTTTATTTACAACGATGCAGGATTCAAACTTTTATGAAAAATCAGTTTTGCAAATGTTTCATGAGGAAGGAAAACGTCTCCATCATGTTATCTTTAGAGCTCAAAATGTGTTCAGGTGAGAAACTGCACAGAGCTTCAACAGCTGACTCATCACCCTCCGTCTGTCTGAACACTGAACCTCTATAAACAATAAATGTGATGTTTTGGTGTTTTTGGCAACATGAATCCTTTTCTACTGCAGCTGATTAAACTTTCACTAAATTATTTCCTTCATTCTAACAAAGATTCAATGAAATATAAAATCTAAGAAGTCAACATGTTTCCATTTGAAGAAAGAAATCTTCAGATATAAAACATTTTGGCCACCAGGTGGCAGCACAGACATGGACACAGTGATGGAACCTGTTAAAGACTGTTAAACCAACAGTCAGTCATCAAATGAACATTAAAGCTGTGTTTCTTGCTGTAATCATTCCTCCTGTTCATACTGACCATTAGAAGATCCCTTCATAATGACCTTACAATGGAAGTGATGGAGGACAAAATCCACAGTCCTCCTTCTGTGCAAAAATATATTTAACCCCTTAACATCCACCCTTTTTATAGATTTTTCGCCTATTTGGCATACCCGAATGGAAAAGCTTATAACAGAAGAACTGTAAGGCTGTGATACATGTATTAGGCTTCATCTGACAAATGACATCTTCTAGTTTCTGGAAATGTGTTTGTTTAGCATGTGGCTAAAACACAAACAAAACTACATCAGTTCAAATAAGGCTCAAAAAAGTGTTTTTGGTCCTCGTCTATAATGAGTCATATATGAATAACTATAGTTAGGACACGCTTTATGCCGCAACTATGCAGACATATCACCACATACCTTATAAAATTGCAGACCTCTAGGCCTCTAACCTTATGGGAGTTTTTAGTTTCTGGTGTCCCTGAACCTCTCCAATCATCTCCAATTGGCCAAATTGTGCCAATTGCTTTGACTCATTACTGTGTGATGCTGCTGCTTACAACTGGTGTAAGCTGGTCGCCGGCGACCCGGTGGATGTTAAAGGGTTAAAAGTTTATCTGAAGCTAATATGAAGCTTCAGCGTCCAAATGAGTCAAATCAAGTAGATATCTTTCAACGTTACAGTCTTTTTAGTGCCAAAGTTCCTCTTTTTGTTACTATACTTCCACCTGCAGCTCAACAGGGAAACACTGTCCGAGGAAACACAAAGAGGGAATTTGATGCTAAAAAGACTGTAAATGTGTCAGATATCCACTTGATATGACTAACTCAGACTGATGAAGCTGAATAGAAGCTTCACACAGACTTTAAATGACTGTGTGGACACACTGTGGATTTTATCCTCCATCACCTCCATTGAAAGCACATTTGAAGGATCTTTGAATATCCAGTATGAACAGGAGGAATGATTACAGACACCTGACTGCTGCTTTAACACACTGGGAACACTGGGAACACTGGGAACTGGTCCTTTAAGTGATGATGTCGTGTGATGTCACAGGGGCGGGGCTTACCTCCTCGATGTTGCGTATCCAGTTCCTGATGTTGTCGAAGGACTTCTCGTTGGTGATGTCGTACACCAGCATGATGCCCTGCGACACAAAAGACAGGAAGTGACACCAGCACAGGAAGTGACACCAGCACAGGAAGTGACATCAGCACAGGAAGTGACATCAGCACAGGAAGTGTCTCACCATGGCGCCCCTGTAATAGGCCGTGGTGATGGTCCTGAACCTCTCCTGACCCGCCGTGTCCCTGCAGGAAGCACAGTCACACGTTCAATAATCATATTTATTTATTATCAGTATTTAAGTTTAATTAATATGACACGAAGAGCTGCAACTAATGATTATTTTCATTATTGATTAATCTATTGATTCTTTTATTGATTATACAATTTGTTTATTAAATGTCAGTAAACAGTGAAAAGTGTCTGATATCATTTCTGTGACGATCAATCATCTTGATTAATCTGATCAACTGTATAAAACACAAATATTCACTTTACAGAAATTAAATCGACACATTTGAGAAACTGACAACAGCAAATTAATTAATTAATCATCAAAATTGTTGCAGATTAATTTTCTGTCGATCGATTGATCGATTGGTTAATCGACTAATCGTTGCAGCTTTAACAAAAATAAAATTAAGTAAATAATTAAAGTTTAACAGAAAACTGAGTTTGAAATATGAGTTTAATGAAAATAAAACATCTGAAAAATGTCTTTTATATTCACACAACTTCTGTTTTATGACCAACCGGAGCTGCAACGATTATCGATCGATCGACAGAAAATTAATCAATCAGGAACAATTTCAATGAATTCATCGTTTTGAATCTAAAACTTAAAAATGTTAAATTTACAGCGACGTCGGACCAACAAATCTTATCTAAGTAAATATTTCACATTTATCTCGTAGAAATGATTCATCGATTTTCTGTCGATCGTTGCAGCTTGAATGACGTGTCGTCATGGCAACGGCAGCTTGTTTATATCATCCACCAAATTGACAGATAATTTAATTTAATTAATTTGTCATAAACAAACTGTAAATAATTCATAAAGATACAATAGAGTCAGACCAGTAAAAGTAATGATGTCACATTAAAAATAAACTGAAATGAGACTTAACGAGACTCAACGAGACTCAACGAGACTTAACGAGACTTAACGAGACTCAACGAGACTCAACGAGACTTAACGAGACTCAACGAGACTTAACGAGACTCTATGAGACTTGACGAGACGTGACGAGACGTGACGAGACTTAACGAGACTTAACAAGACTTAACGAGACTCTATGAGACTTAACGAGACTTAATAAGACTTAACGAGACTTAACGAGACTTAATGAGACTTGACGAGATGTGACAAGACTTAACGACGCTTAACAAGACTTAACGAGACTCTATGAGACTTAACGAGACTTAATAAGACTTAACGAGACTTAACGAGACTTAATGAGACTTGACGAGATGTGACGAGACTTAACAAGGCTTAACGAGACTTAACGAGACTTAATGAGACTTAACGAGACTTAACGAGACTCAACGAGGCTTAACGAGACTCTCTCTCTCTCACCATATCTGAAGTTTGATTTTCTTTCCGTCCAGCTCGATTGTCCGGATCTTAAAGTCGATTCCTGAAACACAGAAGAGACAATGAAGCTGCAGCCTTTAATCAATTAATCAATTAATCAATTAGTCGATCAACAGAAAACAAATCTTCAACTACTTTGATAATTATTTCATCTTTTTAGTCGTTTTCAGGCAGAAACGTCAAACATCAGCTGGTTTCAGTTTTTTCACTATAAACTAAATTTATTTATTGATTCATTGAGAAAATGATCAGCAGATTAATTGATAATGAAAATATTTGTTAGTTGAAACTTTTCCTGTTTATTTTCAGAGCAGTGAAAAGTTTTCTTCAGGTGTTCAGTGTCTCACATGTTTAACTCCACCCGCCTGCTGCTCTGAGGTGTTTAAAACAAACATGCAGGCATAAAACAGGTTTCTATTGATTAACCTGCAGATTATTGTCTTGACTGATCGATCGTTTATTCTGTGAAATATTGATCATGATAATGATCAGTTGTCACATCTGTGAAGCTGAAACTGGAACTGAATCAATTATTTGATTTAAAGCAACAATTAATCAACAACTGATCTGATAATCAATGAATTGTTTCTGTCATTTTTTAAAGCTCCAGTCAGTCATGTGACAATAAATTAAATATCTGTTGGTGAAACAAAGCAAAATATTTGAAGACGTCACATTTTTCAGTTTTCAGATGTTTTATTGATTAAATGATGAATTGATTATTCAAGAAAATAATCGTAACTTCTAATTTGATAATGAAATAGCTGCTGAATCACTTCCTGTCGATGATCTCATCATAGTGATAAAATGACATCATAGAAACATGACACAGCTGTTCTCCTTCAGAACCAATCACAGATCAATAACCTGAACTGAATCAATACTCGCTGCCTCAGGTGATGAAGAGCTGTGTGAATAAATATGAAAACAGTCAGACATCATGTAAACAAATAAATAAACATCACAGATCATAAATAAACACAAATAAGAGAAGAGAACGGCTCGTCACCACCTCAAACACTGAGGTGCGTTTGTTTTGCTGCTCTGGACGTCACAGAGCATCAGCCGAGCGGGCGGGCGGGTCGCTGTGAGGAGGAAGTCACAGATATTTTTAAACAAACGCTCCTTCCTGCCTCTGAGGAGAGAAAATGTTTCCAAGAAGCTGCGGATGCGATGGCTGACAGCTCCGTTTCCTGTCAGAGCTGAGCCGACGCGGCGAGGAGGCGCTTCATGACGCGTCAATAAATTATACAACAAAACCTGCGGCACAGCAGGAAACGCGTCTCTCTTCCTGTCTGAGTCACATGAGGAGTCACAGCTTCAGTGAGTCGGTCGGCACTCTCACTGTTCAACCATCCTTCAGACACCAGTTTACTAAGAACACTACAATACCCATGATCCTCGGCTGCTGCTGCTATGCAGAAGGAGCCGGTCAGAGGTGTGAGGTGAATTTTAAGCTCTGTGATTGGATGTTTTTCTAGCTGAAATGCAGTTTGGGAGTCGTAGTTAATGTTTTGTTTCATGACGATCAAACCGACTGATGTCTGAAACATCTCCTCCTCTGAGCTGCATTGATTAGTCGATTAATCGATTAGTTGCCAACTATTAAAGGACAGAGAGAGAGAGAGAGAGACAGAGAGAGAGAGAGAGAGACAGACAGAGAGAGAGAGAGACAGAGAGAGAGAGAGACAGAGAGAGAGAGAGAGAGAGAGAGAGACAGAGAGAGAGAGAGAGAGAGAGAGAGAGAGAGAGAGAGAGAGAGAGAGAGACAGAGAGAGAGAGAGAGAGACAGAGAGAGAGAGAGAGAAATAAAACAAAATTCTCTGAATCCAGCTTCTTAAAATTCTGTTTTCTTAATGAACTGATTAATCGTCAGAAAACAGTGAAAAACGTTTTGAGTCAAAGGTCACGACATTAAACGTTGTTTAATCTCTGATCAACAATATAAAAACAAAAATAGTTTTTCTGTATTTGTGATTAAAAAATTCACTAAAACAAGACAAAACAAGACAAGATGTCAGTTTAGAGTTTGGGAAACACTGATACTCGTATTTTGACATTTTATAGATCAAACAACTAATCGATTAATTGAGTTGCAGCTCTATTTAAAACTTGATGTATATACAATAAAAACCATTGATTACTCTGCTGGTTACTTCTGTGATTAACTGATTTATAGTTTGTAGCATCTTGAAATGTTTTTATGTTGTTTTGTCCAAAACCCAAAAATATGAATTTTCCTTTGATATCAGACCAAAAAAAAGCAGAAAATTCTAACATTTGAGAACTTTGAACCATCAAATGTTCAAACTATTAACCAGTGTAACATCTTGAAACAGAAGCAGACGAAGAATTAATCAATAACACAATGAAACACTGATCAGCAGCAACATGCACTTAAAGTATCACCAGTAAAACTAACGGCCCCATTTAGAGTCTTATTGATCACATGTGTATTTATATTATCTGAATATTAAAACGGATTCATTAATGTTTACTGAATAGTTGAATCTATAATAATATAATAATGTATAATCATGTGTTTTATATGTGAAACCTGTTTTTAGTCTCCAGCTGTAGATGTAAACATGTGACTGACGTGTTGAAACTCTTCCCTCCGTTCTGCAGCAGCTCCGCCTCTCTGTTCATTTTCTCTGAATCTCACCAGGAAGTGAAACCCGGTCGCTACGGAAACGTGCAGCGGAGCAGGTCAATAACCTCCTCGTCCTCCTCCTCCTCCCCCCCCACATCCCTCTAACATCCCTCCGACAAACTGTTCAGAGTTTTTACATCCTGAATCATGACATTAAATATTATTTCATCATGTGTTTAATTTGTTTTCTCGTTTTTCCTGCTGACTGTTTCTTCTCCAGAGACGCAGCGATTAGTCACATGACAGAAATGAATCAGCAACTTTTTTGATAGTTCAGTAAACTTTTCCGTCACTTTTTGAGTAAAACTCTCAAAACTTCTCTCTCAACCCGTCAAGTTACAGTTTACATCCACGTCTGTCCAGACTCATAATACCTGCAGTGAAGAAATTTAATAAAGATATTTTCCTCGTATGTGTTCATGTGACGGCAGACGAAGCTTCAGATACGGACATCGCTGAAGAGACGCTATAGAAACAGCTAGAACTTTATGATGTCACTGCGAAGGTGACCTTTGACCTTTGGGTCATAAAACGTCATCACTTCATCATTTTATCCTATTATGTTAAACTTTGTCATGATTCATACGTGAATTTCTGAGTTATGGCCAAAAATGTGTTTTGTGTGTCACAATGACCTTTGACCTTTAACCACCAAATTCTAATCAGTTCATCCTTGAGTCCGAGTGGACGTTCATGAGCACAGACGACCTGAACACATGGAGCCTCCAGCTGCCACTAAAACAGTGAACTGGCCCTTTAACAGTCTCGTCTTATTAACAGAGACGCTGCTCACGTACAGAACGCTGCAGTTTATACTGATATCATCCTGTAACGCAGTTTATACCGATATCACCCTGTAACGCAGTTTATACCGATATCACCCTGTAATGCAGTTTATACCGATATCATCCTGAAACGCAGTTTATACCGATATCATCCTGAAACGCAGTTTATACCGATATCACCCTGTAATGCAGTTTATACCGATATCATCCTGTAACGCAGTTTATACCGATATCATCCTGAAACGCAGTTTATACCGATATCACCCTGTAATGCAGTTTATACTGATATCACCCTGTAATGCAGTTTATACCGATATCATCCTGAAACGCAGTTTATACCGATATCACCCTGTAATGCAGTTTATACCGATATCACCCTGTAACGCAGTTTATACTGATATCACCCTGTAATGCAGTTTATACCGATATCACCCTGTAACGCAGTTTATACTGATATCACCCTGTAATGCAGTTTATACCGATATCACCCTGTAACGCAGTTTATACTGATATCACCCTGTAACGCAGTTTATACTGATATCACCCTGTAATGCAGTTTATACCGATATCATCCTGAAACGCAGTTTATACCGATATCATCCTGAAACGCAGTTTATACCGATATCATCCTGAAACGCAGTTTATACTGATATCACCCTGTAATGCAGTTTATACCGATATCACCCTGTAACGCAGTTTATACTGATATCATCCTGTAACGCAGTTTATACCGATATCACCCTGTAACGCAGTTTATACTGATATCACCCTGTAACGCAGTTTATACCGATATCACCCTGTAACGCAGTTTATACTGATATCACCCTGAAACGCAGTTTATACCGATATCACCCTGTAACGCAGTTTATACCGATATCACCCTGTAACGCAGTTTATACCGATATCACCCTGTAACGCAGTTTATACTGATATCACCCTGAAACGCAGTTTATACTGATATCACCCTGTAACGCAGTTTATACTGATATCACCCTGTAACGCAGTTTATACTGATATCACCCTGAAACGCAGTTTATACTGATATCACCCTGAAACACAGTTTATACTGATATCATCCTGTAACGCAGTTTATACTGATATCATCCTGTAACGCAGTTTATACTGATATCACCCTGTAACGCAGTTTATACCGATATCACCCTGTAACGCAGTTTATACTGATATCACCCTGTAATGCAGTTTATACTGATATCACCCTGTAACGCAGTTTATACTGATATCATCCTGAAACGCAGTTTATACTGATATCACCCTGTAATGCAGTTTATACCGATATCACCCTGTAACGCAGTTTATACTGATATCACCCTGTAACGCAGTTTATACTGATATCACCCTGTAATGCAGTTTATACTGATATCACCCTGTAACGCAGTTTATACTGATATCATCCTGAAACGCAGTTTATACCGATATCATCCTGAAACGCAGTTTATACTGATATCACCCTGTAATGCAGTTTATACCGATATCACCCTGTAACGCAGTTTATACTGATATCACCCTGTAACGCAGTTTATACTGATATCATCCTGTAACGCAGTTTATACCGATATCACCCTGAAACGCAGTTTATACCGATATCACCCTGAAACGCAGTTTATACTGATATCACCCTGTAACGCAGTTTATACCGATATCACCCTGTAACGCAGTTTATACTGATATCACCCTGTAACGCAGTTTATACTGATATCATCCTGAAACGCAGTTTATACTGATATCACCCTGAAACGCAGTTTATACTGATATCATCCTGTAACGCAGTTTATACTGATATCATCCTGTAACGCAGTTTATACCGATATCATCTTGTAACGCAGTTTATACTGATATCACCCTGTAACGCAGTTTATACTGATATCATCCTGTAACGCAGTTTATACCGATATCACCCTGAAACGCAGTTTATACCGATATCACCCTGTAACGCAGTTTATACTGATATCACCCTGTAACGCAGTTTATACCGATATCACCCTGTAACGCAGTTTATACCGATATCACCCTGTAACGCAGTTTATACTGATATCACCCTGAAACGCAGTTTATACCGATATCACCCTGTAATGCAGTTTATACCGATATCACCCTGTAACGCAGTTTATACCGATATCACCCTGTAACGCAGTTTATACCGATATCACCCTGAAACGCAGTTTATACCGATATCACCCTGTAATGCAGTTTATACCGATATCACCCTGTAACGCAGTTTATACTGATATCACCCTGAAACGCAGTTTATACTGATATCACCCTGTAACGCAGTTTATACTGATATCACCCTGTAACGCAGTTTATACTGATATCACCCTGAAACGCAGTTTATACTGATATCATCCTGTAACGCAGTTTATACTGATATCACCCTGTAACGCAGTTTATACTGATATCATCCTGAAACGCAGTTTATACTGATATCACCCTGTAACGCAGTTTATACTGATATCACCCTGAAACGCAGTTTATACTGATATCACCCTGAAACGCAGTTTATACTGATATCATCCTGTAACGCAGTTTATACTGATATCACCCTGTAACGCAGTTTATACTGATATCACCCTGTAACGCAGTTTATACCGATATCATCCTGAAACACAGTTTATACTGATATCATCCTGTAACGCAGTTTATACTGATATCACCCTGTAATGCAGTTTATACTGATATCATCCTGAAACGCAGTTTATACTGATATCACCCTGTAACGCAGTTTATACTGATATCACCCTGAAACGCAGTTTATACTGATATCACCCTGAAACGCAGTTTATACTGATATCATCCTGTAACGCAGTTTATACTGATATCATCCTGTAACGCAGTTTATACCGATATCATCTTGTAACGCAGTTTAAACTGATATCATCCTGTAACGCAGTTTATACTGATATCATCCTGTAACGCAGTTTATACTGATATCATCCTGTAACGCAGTTTATACTGATATCATCCTGTAACGCAGTTTATACTGATATCACCCTGTAATGCAGTTTATACTGATATCATCCTGTAACGCAGTTTATACCGATATCATCTTGTAACGCAGTTTATACTGATATCATCCTGTAACGCAGTTTATACTGATATCACCCTGTAATGCAGTTTATACTGATATCATCCTGTAATGCAGTTTATACTGATATCACCCTGTAACGCAGTTTATACCGATATCATCTTGTAACGCAGTTTATACTGATATCATCCTGAAACGCAGTTTATACTGATATCACCCTGTAATGCAGTTTATACTGATATCACCCTGTAACGCAGTTTATACCGATATCACCCTGTAATGCAGTTTATACTGATATCACCCTGAAACGCAGTTTATACTGATATCATCCTGAAACGCAGTTTATACCGATATCATCCTGTAACGCAGTTTATACCGATATCACCCTGTAACGCAGTTTATACCGATATCACCCTGTAATGCAGTTTATACCGATATCATCCGGTAACGCAGTTTATACTGATATCACCCTGAAACGCAGTTTATACCGATATCACCCTGTAACGCAGTTTATACCGATATCACCCTGTAACGCAGTTTATACTGATATCACCCTGTAATGCAGTTTATACTGATATCACCCTGTAATGCAGTTTATACTGATATCACCCTGTAATGCAGTTTATACTGATATCATCCTGTAACGCAGTTTATACCGATATCACCCTGTAACGCAGTTTATACCGATATCACCCTGTGACGCAGTTTATACTGATATCACCCTGTAACGCAGTTTATACTGATATCATCCTGTAACGCAGTTTATACTGATATCACCCTGAAACGCAGTTTATACCGATATCACCCTGTAACGCAGTTTATACTGATATCACCCTGAAACGCAGTTTATACTGATATCACCCTGAAACGCAGTTTATACTGATATCACCCTCTAACGCAGTTTATACTGATATCATCCTGAAACGCAGTTTATACTGATATCACCCTGAAACGCAGTTTATACTGATATCACCCTGAAACACAGTTTATACTGATATCACCCTGAAACACAGTTTATACTGATATCACCCTGAAACGCAGTTTATACTGATATCATCCTGAAACGCAGTTTATACTGATATCACCCTGTAACGCAGTTTATACTGATATCACCCTGTAATGCAGTTTATACTGATATCATCCTGTAATGCAGTTTATACTGATATCATCCTGTAATGCAGTTTATACTGATATCATCCTGTAATGCAGTTTATACTGATATCATCCTGTAATGCAGTTTATACTGATATCACCCTGTAACGCAGTTTATACTGATATCACCCTGTAACGCAGTTTATACTGATATCACCCTGTAACGCAGTTTATACTGATATCACCCTGTAATGCAGTTTATACTGATATCACCCTGAAACGCAGTTTATACCGATATCACCCTGTAACGCAGTTTATACTGATATCACCCTGTAACGCAGTTTATACTGATATCATCCTGTAATGCAGTTTATACTGATATCATCCTGTAATGCAGTTTATACTGATATCACCCTGTAACGCAGTTTATACTGATATCACCCTGAAACACAGTTTATACTGATATCATCCTGTAACGCAGTTTATACCGATATCACCCTGTAACGCAGTTTATACTGATATCACCCTGTAATGCAGTTTATACTGATATCACCCTGTAATGCAGTTTATACTGATATCACCCTGAAACACAGTTTATACTGATATCACCCTGTAATGCAGTTTATACTGATATCACCCTGTAACGCAGTTTATACTGATATCACCCTGTAACGCAGTTTATACTGATATCATCCTGTAATGCAGTTTATACTGATATCACCCTGAAACGCAGTTTATACTGATATCATCCTGAAACGCAGTTTATACTGATATCACCCTGAAACACAGTTTATACTGATATCATCCTGTAATGCAGTTTATACTGATATCACCCTGAAACACAGTTTATACTGATATCATCCTGAAACGCAGTTTATACTGATATCATCCTGTAATGCAGTTTATACTGATATCATCCTGTAATGCAGTTTATACTGATATCACCCTGTAACGCAGTTTATACTGATATCACCCTGTAACGCAGTTTATACTGATATCATCCTGAAACGCAGTTTATACTGATATCACCCTGTAATGCAGTTTATACTGATATCACCCTGTAACGCAGTTTATACTGATATCATCCTGTAACGCAGTTTATACTGATATCACCCTGTAACGCAGTTTATACTGATATCATCCTGAAATGCAGTTTATACTGATATCACCCTGTAACGCAGTTTATACCGATATCATCCTGAAACGCAGTTTATACTGATATCACCCTGTAACGCAGTTTATACTGATATCATCCTGTAACGCAGTTTATACTGATATCACCCTGTAACGCAGTTTATACTGATATCATCCTGTAATGCAGTTTATACTGATATCACCCTGTAACGCAGTTTATACCGATATCATCCTGAAACGCAGTTTATACTGATATCATCCTGAAACGCAGTTTATACTGATATCATCCTGAAACGCAGTTTATACTGATATCACCCTGTAACGCAGTTTATACTGATATCATCCTGAAACGCAGTTTATACTGATATCACCCTGTAACGCAGTTTATACTGATATCATCCTG